>NW_025955867.1:92500-130000 GCF_020921035.1 Rhodamnia argentea
AAAAGTGGGAATGCTGTCACTGGAACGGACCACACAAATAGGGGTGATCTATGCATAGTCATTCCAGGTCCACGCATGTTGGAGATAGTTGTTATAAAATTGATAGAACCTAAAATGGATGAAACACCAGATAGATGAAGACTAGAAATTGCTGAATCAACTGCTCCTCCAGAATGGCTGGTAATACCACTTAAGGGCGGATAGACCGTCCACCCAGTGCCGGTACCCACTTCTACTAAGGCTGGGCTTAATAGGAGCAAGAGACTTGGTGGCAACAACCAGAATGAAATATTATTTAATCGTGGAAATGCCATGTCAGGTGCACCTATCAGAATCGGAACAGACCAATTACCAGATCCACCTATCATCGCCGGCATAACCATAAAAAAGATCATTAAAAAAGCGTGAGCCGTTATTAAAACATTATAAAGTTGATGATTCCCCCCAAGAATTTGATCGCCGGGTCGTGCTAATTCCATACGAATCAGTACTGAGAAGCATGTGCCCATCACTCCAGCAATGGCACCGAAGATGAAATATAGAGTCCCTATATCCTTGTGGTTAGTGGAGAACAGCCATCGGACCGGATTTGTCATCAAATTTAGATGCTTTCCTTTCCTTCCTTATCAGAGAGGGGCCCCTTAGGGAGCGGGGCTTCTTTATTGAAAAAGGGGAGGTGAGGGGGGAAGGAAGAATGGAAAGGGGGATGGGGAAGGTCCGGAAAGGCCTCACTTTATTGATGGGACATTTTGAGCCCCTTTTCCTCTCACCCCCCCCGGTTCTGGTTCAGGAAAGGGTCAAGGCAATGATCTTACTTCGAAGCAATCTCTGGAGTTTTCCCTTATCCGAACGAGTCTTGCAAGAAAATAGGATTTCATATTGAGCTCCAAATATTCGCTATTGGGATAGGATGGCTCCTACTAGCTCTCCCCCCCTAAGAACCGCACGTGCGAGTTCCCCCGCATACGGCTCAAGTGGCGAAGGCCCTTTCCTTCGCGCTTGGTAAGCGCTTCGCTGGAGCCAAGCTTACTGCTAGCCTATCGGCTAGAGCCAAGCTTCGACCGCGACTGCTCGTCGCTTCTGGCCGCCTTATTCCGTCACCCGAGATCCAAGTCAGCACCGGCAAAGATCTCTTGATTCCTCGCGGCCGGGCCGACTTGGAAGCAAGCTACCTGTCGCCTATCTCACCCCCTTTCTATTAGCTCTAAGTTGTTGGTAAGCTTCCAAAGCTCCTTCCTTCAGCTGGGTGAGCCTTCGCTTTGTGGATCGTCTTCTGCCCAATGCGGTACCCTCCCGTTTTTTGGTTCCCATTGGGTTTACCTTGTTCACAGGTCGACCCCATGGCAGCAAGAAAAGGCGATCTTGTGCTATACTCCGGTGATCTCTTTCCTACCGAGGCACGCAAACTCCCATCGTGTCCCAGATCACATTCCGTGAATCGAAAGGGGAAGCCTACTCATCCATCAGCTCCTCTCGTAGATCGGTGCGGTTTGACGAAGCGTCTAAGCACAGTTCACTCGCGTTGATCAATCAAGAGTTTTGCCGCCACTCCAACACTTAAGGTTACCTGTTTATCATACACTTCTGGCAGTCTTTTCCACGCTTCATACCCCCCTCTTTCTTCTTAAGGTAAGGCCAGGCATGGTGGGGTAGGAGCATCCTGTCGGCAATTGGGCTTGACCAAGAAGTCTTATGTCCTCCGAGTCGCACGGCGTTTTAACCGAAAGAACTTCTTGCGCAATTCATGCCTTTCTGTTTTTATGACCAGAAAGAATTTCTTGATTTCCATTTCAAATTGTTCTCTGGACTTTTTATCAATATGAGGTGATCGTAACACAGTATATAATACTCGTGATTCAGGCAATCCAATCTTCCGTGTGTAAGGCGGAAGCCCCAAAAAATGGTTTTCCAAAAATGGGTGATCAAAAGATCGAATCACTATGCGTATCTTGGTAGTCGTTACTTTTGGTGGTTTTGATTTTTGGCTCCTCTTCCTGTTCTATTGATCAGAAGCATCCAGCAGCGCCACGCCGGTTTCGAATTCGATTCGAAGTGAAAAAAAAACGGACCTTATCCCCCCAGGATGTGATGAGTCGCCTTCTCCCATCGCACCCGTACTAGAAGAGCGTATTTCTTTTCTGATTCGAACAATCAATCCGAGGGTTTCCGCCCTCCCCTTCCATCTTGAATTTGACTGGAATAGTCCTTGATCTCATTCAAGGCGGACTTGGTCGCGGGGCAATCCTCAGTTTTTGACTGAGTTTATTTTTCCAGTTGTTGTACAAACTGGAATTTTTCCCCTTTTGTATTAATATGGAAGTCCCCCTCCACAGCTGCTCTTACGGAATCCATGTTTTCCCCTTCGGCGAGATCACACTTTCTTTCCGCTAAGTTTTTAGAAAGAAGCTCGTTTTCCCTTTCTTCCAAGGCGGAAGGCGCCGACGGTGACTCAGCTGAGCCTTCGGGTTCGGGATTGGGGGCAGGGGTTTTTTCGGGGTATGGTCCTTCCGGTGGATTCATCGAAGGGCCTGCAGATGAAGAGGCGTCAGGCTGCCCCCCCGATGGAATCTCTCCGCCCTCAGCCGGCGGAAATGGTTGATCCTGCGGATCCTGGCCCCAACCCTGCGCGGGATTGTCCATATACAAAAGAAAAGGGCTTTCGCCCAGAAAAAGTAGTTTTAGGGAAACCCCAATCAAAGAGGCTAAGCCTCCTGAGAGGCAAAGTTTGACTAACAAATGGGTGACTCCCCTTGCCCCAAGATAGGATCCCATCTTTGCCAAGAGGGCAACAAAAGAATCAATCAAGTAAAATTGCAGACAAAGAATATAAAGAAAACTAAGTATAATTGTCAACAATATGAAAGGAATCGAAAAGTAGCGCATTTTTTGCATTGGGAATCCAAAATTCATGATCTGGCCGAAGGATCGGACCCAATCATGATATTGAAGGACGGGACCTTTTCTCGAAAAACGATCTATCTTTTGACGAAATTTCTACCAAAGTAGGTTAGCTCGCGAGGCTAACGATGCAAGGGAAAACCAAGCCTGGGTTGACTTCCATGAGACCGAACTCACTGTTAGCTATTAGTGGTGCTTTCCAGCACCTAAGCTATCCCGTCCAGTCTATGAATTAGAACTTCATTTCATTACCGCGTAGTGGGCTCTAAGTGCGACTGAAGCAGCAGCCCGGTCTCGGGCTCCCATATATCCAGATTAGAGTCGTGGCGGGCATAACATAAATCTACCTCTTTCGGGTAGCGAAGGGAGAGAGCCAAGTGAACAATCCAGAAACAAAAAGAAGTGGATCACTCGGGATAAGTAAGAAGACTCGCCTCTCCAAAACGGCAGTCATTTTTCAGGCCAGAACTGGAAACCGGATGCGAACCCATTTCCTACGGATTACTTTAGGTCGACATCACCTACTCAATAATTCGGAGACCGAGATTCAAATCTCCGAACGGTGACAGGCTTTCAAAAAGGATTTCTTGTTTCACTCATCACGTAGTGGTTGTCCAGAAAGAGCTACAAAGAAACAAGGCGCTGTTAAGCCCACAGGATCTCTCTATTACGTACGGGGGTTAGGACTCGCGTAGACCGCGGAGAGGAGCCAGTTGTCGAAGCAAGCAAACCTTGCAATTTTAGATATTGTTATTCTCTCAATTGAGTACACTGAACACAAAAAAAATATAAAAAAGAGAGAAATTACTTCTTTTTCAAGCGATCGACGAAAGCTTTCTTTCACAGGCAGATCAGTGCTCTGATTCTACTTATGATATTTTTCTAATGAAAAGCTTTACCGTGACATACTAAAAAGAGGGTCTTGCGATGCTTCTTCACCCCAGGGTCACCAACCGAAGAGTCGAAAGCGGAGTAGAAACGAACCTTTAGTCACGTAGGGGCCCCCTAGAGCGAATCCTTCTTTTGAGGATCTTCACTTAATCAGCAGAGGGGAGGACTAATTCAGTGCCAAGTCCAGGTCTTCAATTCCATTCTATTGAGGGGGACGTAAGGACCAAGTGCTTTCTTCGTAGTTTACCCATGTAAAGCGATATGCTGGAAAGCCGGATGCGCTACAGGAAGAAGATGAAATGAATGCTTCGTTTTCGCTCTTGGATTGAGTGAGAACTGATAGTTAGAGCTTGCTCTCAATGAATGGCGAGCGGGGCACCAGACTTTTCGTATTTAAGACACAATCTGAGGAAAGACCTCAACTACTGGCTCTACAGTAACCGTTGGGTCCTCCTCTTACCCTCTTTTGTACGTCTTCTTTTCCGGTGCAGTCGTCTCCAACCGGTGCTAATTCCAGGGTTGGATAATTGGCTGCAGCATGGAATACTACGAAGAGGGAAGATTCAATTCATCATTGGCCCACTCTATATCCCCACGGAGCGATAAGGAGAGTCAGTTTACTCACCCACCCGACCAGACAGGAGAGGCACGAAGCGGAACTCCTTGAACAAAACAAGCACGTCGGACCAAACCAAAAGGAATAGGGAAAGCTGCCCTCGACCGCGTTCAGGGGCTTCAGACATAAAAAACAACGGCTTTCAAGCCAAGCCCAAGAAGCAGTTTACCCTTCTTTCCTTCTCAGGCGAATGATAAAAGAAGAACTGAACTTCAAACAAAAAAAAGGCAATCAATCGAAAAAAAAAAGAAAGAAAAAGCTTAGAAAAGAAGAACCAATACTATGAGAAAGCAGACTCTGAGTAATCGAGTCGTGAGTTCCGCAGCTCTCGTGTTGCCCACCAAACGACTATCCCAATGACCCTCTGATAGATTGCATGAATGCAATTCCTTTATTTAAGGAACAGACACTTTTCTCTTTTCCACATGAGATAACGTTAATCAAAGAAATTCACTTATTGAAGCCCCTGCCTCATTAGCTCTTAGAGCATCTCAGATTGGATTTGAACCAATATTTCCCTTATCCGGGGTGACTTTCCTTTTAGTCGACCGAGAGGGGACGTCTAGTTTTGAGGAATGCTACTCTTTCTCTGGCGAAAGAGAACAAATTGATACTCATCCTATTATTCTATTCGTTCAGAAACAAGAAGTTTTTACGAAAAAGCCCACATCAATTGGTAATCAAAGCCTCACGATGAAGCATAACAACAAGGACGACTGTACCCAGCATAGTCACGATTGCAGGGGCGGACTGGATTCGACCCAGTTCCTGAATCACTCTTTAATTCTCTTCAGGAAGAGTGATTGGCCTTACAGCGAGGATGCTCTCTGAATCGCTAGAAGCGGCTACATTCGATGCAACGTGGACCAGCTCAGTCGCGTTCCCTACACTAAAAAATCTGTGTGCTGCATCAATAACAGCAGCACATGCTTCCGCCCCTAGGTGAGTGCTCCATAAAAAGTATCCTACTGGCATGATACAGAATAACCACCCTAAAGATTCTGCGAAAGCCCCTTGAGCAGGGCCACTTAACGATCTGAAACCCGAAGGCCTAGGTCCATGATTGTTAGCCCTAGCTCTTTTATTTTCCAGTGCTTGATTCACAATAAACGAAATGAATTCGTTTTCTTCCGACGGAGAGATGTAGTGCCTCGTGAGTGGGTCGTACCCCGGTGGATTATGTAAGCCCCGTTGCCCCAATGTGGAAGCAATCGCGCCCAGCCGTTGCCGAGCTCCCGACGGGCTACTTCTAAGAAAAGATGAACAAATGCA
This sequence comes from Rhodamnia argentea, assembly GCF_020921035.1. NCBI lineage: Eukaryota > Viridiplantae > Streptophyta > Magnoliopsida > Myrtales > Myrtaceae > Rhodamnia > Rhodamnia argentea. The sequence goes on from NW_025955867.1 coordinate 98,178, forward strand.
TGCCCGTACCTCCGCCTAAGAAATAGCAAGGTGCGTTTCACCCTCTCCACTTCCATTGCCTGCTCGACCGCGGCAACTTGTTCTGGTGTGTACAGCGGTGGATTCTGATTTATCCACTTTGAAGGTAGGAGACCGTGACGCCTTCTAAAAAATGAGACGCAGTTTTCCCTTAGAAAAGCGTTTCCTATCGCAATAGCAGGAAGGGCTTTTTGAGGAATCGGATGAATCGCTGAAGTAGTAGTTTCATTCCTCCTAGAATCAGACCCTGAACGCACCGCATTCAGAAATGTTTTCACAACACATTTGCTTCTTTTTTTCTGCTTTTTGACCACAAATCACTAATTGGGGTTGTACCTACCCCCATAGCACAATTTGCCTAAGGCCTTCGTTTGTGAAAAGCCGCTTTACGCAGCGTTCACGATCATCGGTCCAAACGCGAGATCATCACTGACTCCCTCCGGATATTCCATCCAGCCACACTTCTCTTTACCGGTATGGCTACCTTGTTGCGAACGAAAGCCTACTCAAAAAGCGAAGGAAGCCCTCTTGCCCACTCTTCCTTCCCCACCCCAATGAAAGGGGCGGGCCTCGTCCTCGTCTTACTTATTTTTCTAAAGGACTACACCTATAGTTGATCACGTCGATTCAATAGCTTCCAAAAAAAAATTCGAATAGAAGGAAACACCAATATTAAAAAACGAAAAAGGTTTTTTATTGATTAAGATGGGAATCAGTCTTTTTCGCCACATCGCGTATAACGGGAATCGAACAAAATTCTTCCACTACCCTATTTCTGTCTAGCTATAGTCCACTCGTTAAGGTCGACCCCTGTCTATTTACAGAGCGTCGATTTTCCCCGAAAACAAGGTTCGACTTGCATGTGTTAAGCATATAAACAAGAAGCACTTTTTGAACTACCCTCTCGAGCTGTTTCACTAGACATTTGTCTTATAACAAGCAGCCGAAGGAACGGAGGGGAGATCATTTGGGGTCTAGTTGAACTGCTACTTATATAAAGCAATTGGTCGATCAACCTTGATTTCATGTTTATATACGTCACCGGTGTACTTACTTCAAGACAAGAAGCGTGGGCCTCTTCGATAGAAGCACTTTCTTTGTCTTGGTCCCAAATCAACTACATCCGCTATAGCATAGAAAATAAGTGGTTATGGAGTTCACTTTCTCACTAACTGAACCTTCAAGTTCAGATAGTGAGAAAGTGAACAAAAAAGGCACAATTAGATTCCGCTATCAAGAGAAGGCTTTCGCACCTCAACATCTAGTTTCCTCTGCTCGCTTGGAGTTTAGGTCAATAGACAGAGGATCACCCTCAGAAAAGATGATGATACTGAACACTAAGCCAATCATCGGGTGGGTGGGGAGCATACTACGAATTTCCATCGATCGGACTTTGCCGGGTGTAAAGGAATACGCGGATTAGGCTATGTTGGAGCAGTCGTACCTTGAATCAATAATTCCTCAACAAAGAAAAGACTTAGATGCAGAGAATCCGCTGTTCTGTTTGAAAGAACAAGAATCCGCTTCCTTCAGTGCCACCTCCCACTTTTGGCGTACTTCTTTATGAGACCTATAGCGGTGGAAGTTCGCTCATAAAAGAGCGCTATTCAGCCTTGTCAGGTGAAAAAGAGAATTCGAAACCCGAAGCGAAGTACCATTTTATTCTTAGAACGTAAGCTCTATTGTCACAATAAATGACAGGTGACTGGGCAGATGGGGAAGGAAGGTATTCAACCAGAGAGAAAGGTAGAACCAAAGGAAGGCTTCTTTGATTCAATTGAAGGGTGTGAACGCGTTATCTAATCAGTTTCCATGGGAGAGCCAGTTGCTTCCCAAGGTCATGGAAAGGTATCGAAAGAGACTTTGGCTGAGAAAGAGACTGTTCACGGAATAGATCTAGTTGTGGTTGTTCAGGTTGAAGTTAGACGATCAGCCGCGTGCTTGGTGGAGCCGGGGGAAGTCTTGACTTTCTTTTTTCATTATGCACGCAGAGGGTCTGTATACCGGAAAGTAAGGTTGGGTCTCCACAATCTATTTTCATAATCTTTTCTAGTTGGGAACCACCTCTACCCCACTGGTAGGATGACCAAGAACCGATTCCGCCACAACCTTCACTATTCTTTCCTTTTACCTATAAAGCTCGATCCTTCCTTTCTCAAAAAAGGCCATTAAAGAAAGTGGATGGAGAGTAAGGATACGAACAAATAGCTCTTGCTTGAAATAGAGAGAAGAGAGAATGATTTGGATAACGATTGCTTTAATGTAATGATTGAAGTTCGGATTTCGTTGAACCAGTATGTCTTGTTCCCTCAACTAAATGGGATAAAGTGACTTTACTAAAAAAATAGATAGAATAAGGCTCGTGTGAGATGGATCGCTTAGTATAATTCCCAAAGTATCCACCAGGACAAGAAAATATAGGAAAGGGTAAGGGAAACGAAAGGTAATGCTGATTGAACGGTGTGATAAGCTACTAGTTCTTCAACCGAGAAATAGTTAATGGACTGCAAAGGCAGGCTAGCCACCCGGGAGAAGCACCAAAGGAAATATATAGATCGGAAGGAAAGCAGCTCCTACCTAATAGCAAGATAGAGGTCTTAGCCCAATATAGACGAAAGAATCAATCAGCTAGTTGTAACCCCTGCAAGTAGATAATTGAAGAAGTTGGTTCAGTGAGGCTTTTTCAAATTGTCATTCTTGAATTGCATTTCCCGGTGAAAGCGGTTGGTTTACTTAAATCCTATTTTTATAGTTGACAAATGAGTATGACAGGAATCGATCTTTCTAGAGGTACTTGCTCCACCCCGAATTCGTAACCTCTTCAACAACCTTTCCCTTCAACCACACAACCGGTGAAATTTGGCCTCTGATTGAAGGAGTGAAAGAAGCCCAAAGAACGAGTGAATACGGCGGTTGTAGTTGAGAATGTTATGCCTGCTCTGGATTGCAATAAATAAATACAATACCCTATATGATAAAAAGAGGAGATTGTTTGCCCTTCCGGGCTACTTTCTATGAATGAGAGTGGCGAGATGCTATTCTTATTCTTTGAGTTCACGAAAGACTAAAACGGATGGTATTTACATAGAGAGCGCCCTGGATGTTGAACCACATTCAGAAGAGCGTGCCTGCTCACTCTTGTCGGAGCCTTCTTCTCCAAAGAGACGCACTTCTAGGGGAGCGGGGGCTCTCTACCAGGATTCTGGAGATCCGGGGAGAAGATGTTAGACTAGTCCAGAGACAGAGTTCAGTCAAAATAAGTCTACATCCATCACATCGTATGGAATGAAAGAAAAAAGGTTAAATACATACGTCAGCGACGGTGCGATCTTCAAAGCGAACCAAATGTATCAAGGAAAGGGAAAGAAGAACTCTTAATCAGAACCAGCATTTTCTGGTGGTAAGGCTTCTTTCAAAGGTACAGACCGGGGAAGGTGGTGAAAAACGCAGACAGCCGCGAAGGATGAGGCAATCTCAGATTGTTCACGTTCAGACACTGCCTTTTGTTCATCACCCGTTGAGAAGGCTGTAGAAGAGGTAGCATTCGCAGACCAAAGCAAAGCCTGCAGGGGATTCTTCATAGCATAGCAAGAAGGAAGGGCGTGCTCAATATATAAGGACTAGTAGAAGCAGTAAAGATTGCAATGTAGGTGCTTCACCATGAGGCAATGAAGATTGAAGTAGATAGGATGTTGAGATTGAGGCCCCGAAAATGCCCCTTCCTTTGGAGTTGGGGCTCCAAATCTGACTTTCTCGTGCCTAGAAGCTCAGTCACGTGGCGAGTCAGTCAGCAGGCGGTGGAGCAATGAATTTCATTTCCGCACATCCTGGAATTGCCCCCATCGACGGTCATGCCCGAGAAGCCTGGTTTTAACATTCATGCTACAGTTACCAGGGAAATGGCGGTACAGATGCGGAAGTGGCTAAAGAAGTCGGAGGAAGAAAGTAGTGGTAGTTGGGCAACTGTATGCACGAGGGTACATTAGTATTCTGGGAATTGGCAACATTGACAGAAAGGAGAAGAAAAGGGGGTATGAATAAACTTTTTTAGGTGTAGCTATACTAAAGTAAGTAAGTAGTCGGCCTAACCTTCGGTTCCCCTAACCAAGTTTTTTTTATCACTCCTTATGTACTCTTTCTTTCTTAATCCATACTTTTTAACTTTTTCTTTTTTGGGAAAAGGGCGCCCTATACTTATACTTTTAACTAAAGGTGAACAGCCGGCATTGCAAGCAAATAGAGAGCCCCCGCCCGTTTGAGTCGTTGCGAGCCGGAAAGCGTACCGGCAGTTTGAGTCGCGAAAGGGCCGCTTTCTTCATTTTTTTATTTAATTAATAATAGAATAAAAAAAGAAAATCATTTTTCCAATTGTTCATTCCTGGAAAGAGGAAGAAGCAGATAGAGCAAAGGCCTCCTCTTTCCGTCCGCTCTTCCCGAAGTGAGCGAATTGCATGTAGAGATCCGTAGGGGCTTATAGTTTAATTGGTTGAAACGTACCGCTCATAACGGTTATATTGTAGGTTCGAGCCCTACTAAGCCTACCACCCTCTTCTCTTCACCCGATACAAGGCAGTCGAAGTCCCCGCCACCCCTCAGATCTCAATCTAGCAACGACACTTGGAACCGCACTGCTGCCGCTGCCCTTCGGGCACGCCTCCTACGCTTACCACTCACCTACGCTCTTGCAGCATGCCCCGTTCGGGCAATAGGGCTTTCGTAATACGCGAAGCAGCGATGAGCGATAGCTCTTCGATCGCTCTTGCGATAGCGAAGGCGTGGTTCATCCTCTAAGTCTAAGAGAGAGTAGATGCGAAGGTTCGGATCGAAGATCTTCGCGAGACGGTCCATGAATCTCGAGAATCGAGCGTGGGGCTTGAAGACCCTACCGCATTCCGGCCCCGGGGCCCTCAATTGGTCCTTTCTCTCTCCTCTTTCACCAGTGAGTGGTGACTTTCCTTTTTTTTTTTCTAGGTGGGTACCTCTTGGATTCAGAGTTTGTTCCCACAGCTGCCACACGTGAGATACTGATCGTCGTCCCCCCAGTGTTGTTGCCTGCTGTGGGAAGGAAGGAAAGTAGGGTTTCCTTCCAGGACCGGAGAAGGTCAAACTCTGGGCGGTCTGCCAGGTTTCGCCTACGCTACGGTTTCACAAGATTGAACCTTTTTTCTTCAACCGAAGTGTTGGAGTTCCAGAGCACGAGGGAATGGGCTTTCATTCCCGGGACCGCCTCGTCTATGTACTCGGCGCCTCCCCGATTGCTTGAAGATGCGCGCGCGATACGATAAAGGGCCCCTGGGAGGAACAAATGAAAAGCCAGGGTAGAGTCTCGGAGCCGGCCCAAGCGAAGATCGGCACTCGAAGGCTTGAGGAGCAGACCGGGAGGTTACAATTCCTGTTTCAATTTCCGGGAGTGAATGTAGGAAGTGCAGACGGTGGATCAGGTGTGAACATTCAACCAAAGGCGTCTTGGGGATCGGCAATAGCTAAGCATTGTGGCCATCACAGTTCAAGCTACGTATGGCTGGCGTACAACCTACGGGCTTCTTAGCTAAAAGAAAAAGAACAAAAAAGGATGCCTGCTTTGGTACCTTTAGTCCAATCTTAGACAAAGAGCAAGGAGGATTTAAAGAAACTCTTCCCTCTGTCCTTTTTTTTCCTTCTTTGATAGCTATAGTGCTTATCATCCCTGAAGGTATCTTAGCATGGTAGCTAGTTCCCTTTTCTCTTTCTTAGTCTAAGACTCAAAGTCTCCTCAATTGGCTTTAAAGAAGGAGAGTCGCATATCCGCTGTTGATCTAATCTATATCTAATTCGCAGATCAGTTGTTAAAAGTCTTCTATTCAAGTAAAGATTCAATTAGATTGAAATATAGATAGAGATCGCATATCGGTTTTGACTAACTCTCTTCTATGGGATGTCGCATATCGACTGTATGCTTTCCTCATTACCAGCATGCCGGTCCCCTCTTTCAGTTAAGTTTTTCTTTAAAAACGAGCTCCCTTCTTTAACAGCTTTTTCTACCCGATTTCAGAAGCTTCTATATCCACTAAGAACGAAATCACTTTGAGTAAGAGAAGAGGGGGCGCAGCAAGGCAGAGGATAGAGAAGTAGGGGGAAGGAAGACAGAGCGGCAGAGGAGAGGAAACCTCTGAGGCGAAGATCAATTCCTAGCGGGGCATGACACCAGATAGGCGGGGGAGGAACTATGAAATGAAGGACTTTTCCTTTCCCCTTTCAAGCACTTTTCTTTCACTGTGTCATCGAGCTTAGTTTAAAGGTCAGGGGAGAAGCTACTTGCCCCAATAGGGGAACTCATCCCGGAAAGCCTTTGATTCATAGTACATGGGACTGCCCTTTTTCCGCTCCTCTCGCTACCACGAAATCCTACACCGGGAACACAACACCTAGCCACTCTATTTCCAGCTTCGCGAGACAGTGCCATCCCAAGTCAAGCGCTAGAAGAAAGGAAATGAGAGAACCGTCAGCAGTTCGCGTTGACGGCGTTAACAGAATCGGAGAAGAAGAGCTTAACGCAGCTCGACCCTCGGGCTCGGGAAGTACGGTCAGATTCATAGGACCGAGACTATCTCAGCTCATATCGGCCGTTTTAAGCCAACTAATAGGCCGAGAGCGAACACTTTTCCTAAGCCTAAGATCCGTTCATAGCCACATTTCTTCTTTGATTTATCATCGAAGTGACTTTCCCCGGGAAGGCAAAGAATGAATGGGAGAAGGAAGGGGGGTCCCGTATTTCATAGAAATGGCTGCTTTTAGGCGTGATCTATCTCTCTGCTTTTCATAGTCAAGATAAGATGTGCCCGTGGGAAAAGACTGTCTCTTTATGGAGCGACTCTCCTTCTCAGATTCAAACGCGGGATCTCCTCTTGATCCGGTAGTAGGGGGTCTTAGTTTTTGCTGTTACAGAATCCCGTGCTACGAATGAATCTAGTCACCATCTGATTTAGCTCTTTTTAGTATGGAAATGGCTTAAGGAAGCGAATGACTCGAGTTCAATTAGTTTGTCTAAGCCGGCAAGAGAGATGGAGTCACTAAGCCCTAAGGTTAGATCCATTATCTCACAGAGTGAACGAGATTCGGATCAATCATAAAAAAGTCAAGTAGGACAGAACCATTCGCTGCGAACAAGTCTTCTTTCAGAAGCAGTTCTCTTATCCGCTCTTGTTAGCTAGGGATTCTGTGTTGAAGCTCATCAAGCAAAGCGTGTTCTTGAACAACTGAATCGCCTTCCTTCAAAGGAAGATCGGAATGCTTTACTCACAAGACTGTTCGAAGCTTCCCATAGCATTTCGGTGGAAAGCTGAAAGCTTGGACATTGGACAACATTGTAGGGAACATCATGGCTAGTAGCTCCATTGCGTTCACTGATGAAAAAATTCCCCCAGAAGAACGAGGTCTGGTCTCTCGATCCTCCACATTCCAGTAAAATGGAAAGAGGATATAGCCTTGCAATCTTGCTTTTCAATTCAAGTAATGGACATAGCTCCATCTTACAGTTTTTTTCTGGGACGTCCTTGGATTGGATCCACATCGCTGGTGCTCTTCCATCTACCTTGCACAAAAGATTCAGTTCATCTTCGACGACCAATTGATATGCATATATGCTATGCTGATTGAGGAAGACCTATTAGTAACCAAACCGCTCTATGCACCTTAGATAGAAGCCGCAGAAGCAGAAGAAGTAGATTCATGCTTCTACTTTCAAATTGGCAAAACGCCTTACTTAGCAGAGAAGCGATAAAAGCGTTTATCTCGGCCGAAAGGAAAGGCTTACCCCAGAACCAGAACTCAAATTTGATGTGCCTGAAACGGAACTCACACTGCCTGCAAGTAGCGATATAGTGAAGCTGGCAGCGAACTCACCTGGCCCTGCCGGCTGTAAAGGGACGAATTGAAGAGCCAGGAACTTCTACAAAGGGGAATGGCACGAGTGGTACTTTTCAAAAGACTGTCACTCCACCTTCCACTGCAACTCCAACTTCCACTTTCTTGGCTGGCCGATAGAAGTAAATGAAAGACATGTAAGGAAACTCTTTCTATCATAAGATAAGTCATAAGACAAAAGAGGTGGGAGGGACTTACTCTACACTAGACTATAAACTTTCAACTCCTTTCGATCAAATCTTACCTTTCAGTCGAGTCACTTTACACTGACTACTGTGACGTGACTTCCTGGGAAGAGTTCGAACTTCCCACTATTGGGATAGGGTTGACCCCAACAATAGAGCCTAAAAAATGCTTCTCCAATGTAGAAAGTTTTGTTATAGTTAGAGACGAGACTTTTGTTCTAGAGCTAGAGGAAGTTAAGTCGAACGAGTGTAGTATCCTTCACTAAGAAAAGAGTATCTTATAATAAATAAAAAGTGAAAGAAGGACTCTCTCTATCCTATCCGCAAAAGGAATAGGAAAGCTTACTCCCGAGTTCTATCTTAACGATTATTCAGAAAGGGAAGTAAGCTTTGGCATCATCAGCCACTTGCTCGACCACCAATGTCTTACACTGCATTGCCAGCGGCTTTAGCCTCTTGTACTTAAAAGGACTACAGCTCGTACGACTGCCCTACTTACTTACTCACTTGCATGTCGTCTCCGGCTCTTGACATTGCAGATCTATCTTCAACTCACTCTCGAGCGAGACCTGACTAGACATGAAATGAACCATCCATCCGTACTTCTTGTCTTAGCTCTTGTATTCGACGACGAGCCCTCCCCGTTGCACGGCCTTCCTTTGCTAGGAAGATAGCATTTCCATTCACTTACTTGTACGAGGCCCTATCAACTCCTCTCTTTGAGTGGAACGCTTCTGCCGCCTGAATCTTGATCTCTATCTCTATATAAATGCCGACCCTTTAAGCTGCAAGTGTCTTTTTGAGAGGTTTCAGTTCAACTAAAGTCAATCAAGAGGCTAAACTCGATCTATCTTTCCGGCTTTCGCTCCTCCGATATCTCCCAACGTGTGGCACTCCGGCGCCTTCCAGAGTCAGCCTCCCTGCAACTCCCCACGTGCACTATTGGCCAATGAGGGATCGCCACCCCAAAAGACCATCAAATGCATAGCGACGGTCTTGAGGTATTGGCCGACAAAGAGAGGATCAGACGAGCGAGAAAGTTGACGTATCGCCTTACAAAACAAGAAAAAAAAAGAGGAAGACTAGTTCCATAGCCAGTTCTTTCGAGTCTATAAGAAGCATAAGACATAGGCCTGCACGAAGCCAAGCCCCAGCCACTGACTGACTGATGGACTGACTGACTTGGGCTACCTTTAACCCGGAGATCCACTCTCCTCTGACCTACAGCTTGCTTGCTTTCTTGCCTTGTGAAAAGTGCTCTTGCTCTGTCTCTCGTTCGTCTTCTTCCTTGCTCCATAAGTTTTTGATAAAAAACAAGATGGATGGCTGTTCTTCTATCAGCTGGGAATGGAGTGGCCTAAGGGATTCTATCTACTAGCCGATAAAATGGAGGCGTCAAGACATCTAGATGACAAAGAAGGCCTTCTCACGAATTGGATTCGAACCAATATCAAGCTACTTTCCTTCTTAGTAGATCGTGAGTGGGTCTGTCGTCCTCCTCATTATAGTCCTCCTAAAATCAATAGCATTTCGTCGGAATACATCCTGTCTTTTCACCTTAGTAGTCCTATGCATAGTCAGTACTATAGCCCCAATCATGGCTACTAATAAAATCAGACTCGGAACCAAAAACCAGACGGAATAGTAAGTATAAAGTAAATTGCCCAATGTTTCCAAATTAGTCCAACTTCGTACCTTTCCGGCATAAACCGTATATCTCAGAGAGGTCGTATTTCTTTGGGTTGGTAGTAATGGAATGCTTTCATTATCTAAAATGAAGAACATTTCCCACCAAAAGATCAGTCCAATAAGACCACTCACTGGTAAATAGCGCAATACTTCTTCGTGAATCTCCGCTATTTGAATATGGAACATCATAACAACGAATAGGAATGAAACGGCTATAGCTCCTATATGAACTACTGGGAAGATCATAGCGGAGAAGTCGAGACCTAACAAAAGAAGTAACCCTGAAGTGTTGCGAAAGACTGGGATGGGAAACAAAACGGAATGTACCGGATTTTTAGCACGTGCAACCATCAAACCAGAGACCAAAGCAGGGCTCGACAAAACAGAAAGTATCATGGTACGTCGTCCTTTCCTGAAATGGAACTTTCATGCTTGAGCAAGAACTCGCATGAAAGTCGATCTATTACGACCAGCGCGGTTGTTCCAATTTCATTTTCTTCTTCCAAGCCCTTCTTAGCTTAGAAAGCACTCACTGAGTTACTTACGGAATCTCAAATCTCTTCTCTCGACGCCGAGAATTTTTTATGTGTCTCGGTCGATCAGAGGTTCGGCTTGCTTCTCCCCCACCTTTTAGCGTTCTGGGCCCCTGAAAAAAGAAAGAAAGCCGAAATCAAAAAGAAAGAATAGAAATGGGGCCATCTTTGCCGAGAGAGGCCGCCTTCTCTCAGGCCAGCAGTCTTTTACTTCTAGTCGACTGCTCTATCACGGGCTTCCCTCTTTACTGGGCTCTGCTCGCTCGTCTACGCTCCGACCCAGAAAGTAATAAAAGAAAAACGATGTTTCCTTGCAGATTTCAAACTTGTCGTAAAAATAAAAATGGAATGAAATTTTGAATCAAGATCTAGATGGATCCCTATTTTTTTCTCTATCCACGGAGATACCTATCTATATGGATAGAAATCTATCTATAAATCGATCTAGACATCCTCTATCCGGATAGATTTGTCCCTATGAGCGACTACGCCGATCTTTATATGTTTTGGCCACGTCCGTTTCCGCTCCGAAGAGGAAGGTTTGGATCTTTCAATCTTATGTCGTGAGGGATGTGACCTATGTTAGGTCCATAAGATACCACAGCTTTTGGTGTTCTATGATTCACCTCCGAATAATGAGTAGGTAGTTCGATCCTTTTGATTCTTCTCTTCATAGTCAACTGATGGGGGGCTGCGGAGCAATAGGTCGAATTACTATATAAAGAAGAGTTGTAAACTAAAGTACTTCTTCTTCGAGTAGGAAGATATCGGTTTTTCTCCTTCCTTCTCTTCGAAAAGAATAGGGATTTGAAATGATACAAATTCCTCTTCATTCTGTTGTGCTCAGCGAAGGAACTGCCTAAGCATACTTTTTCGGATCCAAACTTCTTTGTTCTTTCTAAGTCTTCTTCTTGCATAGAAGAACGCAACTGTTTCAAAAACCGGGATTTTAGTAGTAGGTGGCATCCCCTCTTAGTTTTGAGTAGGTGGAACCATTCTGTTTTCGTTCTTCTCCACATTCTTACCGGCAGGAATTTTCCTATGATTTTATCAACTGATATTTCGATATAGAAAGATCTCCTTATTTCTTCACCGCGGATTCTCGCGTCATTTTCTTGAAAAGATATTAGATCACCGTGGGACACTTTCAAATGAGTAATGCTTACCATTCCATTATTCACACAAAGCCTTCGATGACTTATCGGCTGCCTTGCTTGAGGAATAGTTTCACGAAAATGGAGACGAACCGGAATAACGTCCGATCTTGTTTCTGGATTGAGTGGAAAAGGGATATATGAAGTTTGTTCTGTTCCTCTGTGCATCTCTGTGATGGGTAAATCCCCATAAAAAAGGGACAACTTTCGTGTAGTTTGTAATTGGATGTAACTGTTAAGATTTTCTCTCGAAGAAATCTTTCTCTTAATAGATCTGTTCTTCTTCCTCAATCTTCGGAGAATGCGGCGTTGTATTATTGTAAGTTCTCTCTTCCGAACATTTCCTGAAAGTAGACGACAAGTTTTAAATCTTAATGCAGGCATGATGTATTGTTGAATCAGTCTTTTTCGCCACATCGCGTATAACGGGAATCGAACCCCCTCTGCTGCTGGCGGGCGGATGGAGAATGTCCTACTTCGATCCAGCAACTTGTTAGGAGTTGATAGGTTGTTGGTAAGCTTCCAAAGCTCCTTCCTTCAGCTGGTGCGCAAGAGCGCACTTCCCTTTCCCCTTACTAGTCAAGGAGGTGTAATGAATAGAGATCTCCCGCCAGAAGTCTTCTCTTCCTATCACTTCACTTCGTTCGATAGATCTGATCTGATCGGACCTCACCGGGCCGGGGGAAGGGGGGGGGGGGGGGGGGGGGGGGGGCGGGGAAGGGGAGGGGGGGGGGGGGGGGGGGAAGGGAGCGGGGGGGCTCGTAGCCCCCTCTCCCTCTTCCCCGCGCCTATTTGTTCCCCGGCCCCCGGAAAGATGCGGAACTCTTTTTTTTGAAGAAAAAGATGAATGGATAGGGCCATGATACATTCCGGAATATTGTAAAGAGTAAATAGACTCTTTTCGTCCCCTTTTCGATGCCTGCCTGAGGACCAATGTGAATGTTTTGGAATGGGGATGTTTGCCTTTTGTAACAAGTAGACCCACGATACGGACTAATAGATGTTCCTACTCTTAGCCCTAAGTAAGATCTATTCATAGTTGGTCAGTCCCCCACGGCACGGCTTCTCGCTTTTCATGAATGTGTCTCCCCTCTATGCTTATGTGAGTTTGACCCGCCTTTGACTCTGCTTGCTTCTGACTCCCTATGAGCCGTTTTACGACCTGACTTTTGGGGTGGGAGGGGGGGGCGGGGCTCAGCTCATGCATCGGTTTACCGAAATCACCTCCGCTATCCCACTTCCTTTTTTTCAAAAAGGCGAGCAGCCCTTAAACAAGAAAGAAGGCCGAGGGCTCTTTTTTATATAAACCATAAACCAAAGCCCTAAGTAGTCCCGAAAGCCGAACTCAGCAACTTGTTAGGAGTAGGTTTTGGTTGGAACCCTTTCTTTTTTATTAGAAAAGCGCCAACCCCCTATCTATAGTCAGGGCCTTTTTCAAAAAGGCTCGCGTAGGGGGCCCCCCTTTTTTTCCCCCCCCCCGCTACACTAGCCTTGATTGGCGGATGGAAGTACCCAAGTGCGTCGGGTGGTATCTTATAGTTGATAAAGGCTGCATTTTTAGGAGTGATCCTTCCCTCTATCCATCATAAGAAAAGAAAGGTTTTGATTCGGGCAGTCGGACGCAGGTGTAAGCTAGGTTAGTAGGCAGTAGCTAAGCGCTAAGAAGTTGGTTTTTGCACTTTGCTTAACACATGCAATTTTAACAAATTTTTCTCGGAAACGATTTGAGATTCCGTAAGTAACTTAGTGCAAACATAGGGTTTGGTTTGGCAAATGAAAATGAAATACGAACAACCGCGCTGGTCGTAATGAATCAAAAAAAAACCAATCCCCCCATGAATATCCTTTGCCCGTTATCTCCTCATCTTCCTATTTATAAGCCACAGCTCACTTCGACGTTTCCAATTTCCCATAGAATCTCCGGGGCTTTCCTAGCCACTATAGTTTCTTCTTTTTTATCTTCTTTGTCTTTTTCTCGGCTCACTGGATTTTTTTTACCCCCCCCTTTTAAAGGGGGGGGATCTTTTTTTTATAAAAAAAATATTTTTTTTTTTTTTAATTGAGGGGGCCTCCCCCCCCCCCCCTTTGTGATTGTTTTTGGTGTGAGGATCGTCCGTTAGGACGAGGCCAAAACCCCAAAAAATAAAAAGAAAAAACGGGGGGGGCCTCCGGCGCAAAAAACTCACCCCAAACCCCCCAACCCTTTGCAAAAACCTCCCCCCCAACCTCCCCCTAAAAAAAAAAAAAAAAAAAAAAAAAAAAAAAAAAAAAAAAAAAAAAAAGGCCCCTCTCGGAGATGGCCAAGAAATCTCACAAGTTCGGAAAGAAGTCCAACAAAACTGAAACATAAACACAAAGGGGAAAGAGTTAAAATTTTTCAAATACAAGAAAAGAGACTCTCATGAGTGCGACTATGCGCATGGATTAGAACCATAAAAATCGTTTCCGTATCATTGCATTTCGTAACATCCATTCGGCTTAAAAGCAATGTAGTCATAATGAAAGTCATCCTTCCCTGATAATAAAGCTCCCTTCAAAAGGATCGATCCCTATGAAGTAGTCTCCGCAGGCTTTTAATACTTTGAAACCGTTTCAGTCACTAGTCCTAACTTTTTGCACATGTAAACCAGACCCACCTAGTTTGAAAGGCTCAGTAAGAGGCAGTCTCTAGTCCAGTCTAGCGGTCATGTTTGAATCCGAACTAGCTGGAGATTCGCACATGACTCTACGCAATTTCATGATGCAAAAGTCAGACTAAGCCCTAAATGAGTAAGGCAAGCAGGAAATAAACCTAGTTGATCAAAATTTCCGCTTTTCTAGCTGATTGAAGCAGGGATAGCCTCCACGTAACTAACATGGCCGTCTTGAGCAAAACAAACTCAGCCCTACTTAGCCCTACCTAAGACGGAGCAGCACCGCTTGCCCTATCCTATGGTCTCGAGGCAAGGAGCCGAGTTTACGAGGCGGCGAGTTTCATTAGAGGGTTGGGGAGCTTTGAGCTAGGCTGCTGCTACGATGCTTGAGGTGTGGAAGTGAACCGATCCAGCTTTTGTCTTTGAGCCGGTCGATGGAATTTTCTAGTTTTGCTTTAGCGAATGAGAAGCAGGGCTTGCCACCAGGGGGCAATGCAACAAGAAGATAGCCCTAAGTGCTGGGCTAGCGATACCAAAGGGGTATGGATTGTTGGCAAGGCTAAAAAACACATCGCGACTGATGCCGTTGTCGCGCTTGACCTGCTAAGCCTTTTGGGCTTCAATTCGGAATCCAGGATAGGATGGATTGGCCGAACTTCGCCGCGTCCGGACTTCCCGGGAGTATCTGTCTATAGAAAGGAACCTCGCTAAGTGCGACCACCAAGTTCAACTTATCATTGAACGGGCGGGGCAAATCCTGTCAAATTTGGGCGTCCAAATCCGTTGTGTACAGGCGCTCTTTGTTAACCCGTCTGGTGCGCAGCTGTATGCCTGTGTGGGTGATCTTTCGCGGGGAGCTCTTGGGCTTTTTCCGCTCGACCGCACCTAGATGACTTTGAAATTAGATATGAATCTGGACATTTGAATTCCTCGACCTGCTAGCACTAGATCTGCTTCTACTGATGATGCTTACACTTTGCCATCAATTGGACCTGCTTCCACCTATTACTCTTTTGCTTCGAATAGATCGATTGGGTCAAGTTCATCAGCTCGGGCAACTGGATCAACAGGTGCTTTCACTGCATCAACTGAGTCAAGGTAAACCACTGAATCAATGGGCTGTGCTCCTGGCTTCGTTTCTGGGTCAACACCAATGGGATCCGCAGCTCAAGTTGAGTCGACTGTGATTCTTCTTGAGCTATCGAGTCAGTAGCTGCCTTTAGAGGTGGGATAAGTTTAGATTAGGGAAATGCTCTTTTGAACGAATCCTAAGAACAATTGGAATGCTTTCAATGGCCAGAAGGGAGGAGAGGAGCTCATCCCCGGTTATATGATTGTTGGTTAGGAGTTTCATTGTTAGCAAGATCTCCAGCTATGGAATCTGTTGTCGTCGGCGGGGCTACTTCTTCTTCTTTCGAAATGGGAAGAATAGCGTAGTCAAAGTAGGCCAAGTCGGTAGCCCTTTCTTCCACTCTTGGGAGAAGGGCAGTAGGATTATAAAAAGGCCTAACTGCTGTTGAAGGAATAGAGGTCGGCTCTTGGAGTAAGGGGAGAAGGGCTGAGTGCCGGTGAAATGCTTTTTGAGACTTACCCCGCTCAATGGAAATTTCTTTAGGCAAGATCCCACGTCCGAGAGTCTGATTCTGCTTTCACTCTTCTCAAGGAAGGAGGCCACCAAACAAACCAAAGGGGAGGTCTTTGCTTGCTTTTCCTGTTAGAGATGCTAGTCTTTTTGTAATAACTGCTCTGCAGATGTTTTCAGGAATAAGAGAAGACGGTGCTCTTTCATCAGCTCTTTGGCTATTTGCTTGCGATAAAGAAAGAGTGAATTGACCCGAGCCAAGTAGTTCGGCTAAGCCGGAAAGAAAGAGTGAGATCCTCTTTGAGATGAAATGCGGAAATGTCCTAATCAAACCAGGCTCAAGGTCAATGATTTCGCTCAAGAAAGGAATAATAGCCTTTATGCCTTGAGCCTTTTGCCTGCTTCTGCTTCATCTGCAGATCGGATTCTCAGCATCCAATCAATAAGTCAGAGCTGGGCCTTTCGGCTCGGTATTCACTCACAAAGAAGTGAATCCTTAAGTCTAGCCTTTTGGCTTAATTAATAGTTCTTCCTTAGAGGCTTTCGGGGAAGAAGATCCATTTCTTTTGCGATTGATCTCGTCCTTTCTTGAGTTGCCCATCATAGACAACACGGGAACAGATTGGTCGACGAAAACTGGAATTCCAACTGTGACTTTTCTCACCCCCGTTTTATTTAATTATTTTCTAGATGAGGAAGCCCACTTTCCAAACTTTCGATATGCGCGTCATTACCATGAGATCTTTGTTCCTATCTTTTTGGGAAAATCGAAGGAATTTTCTGTCCCAAGA
This sequence comes from Rhodamnia argentea, assembly GCF_020921035.1. Lineage (NCBI taxonomy): Eukaryota > Viridiplantae > Streptophyta > Magnoliopsida > Myrtales > Myrtaceae > Rhodamnia > Rhodamnia argentea. The sequence continues at coordinate 114,665 of NW_025955867.1, forward strand.
TTTAGGGGTCTATTGGAAGAGCTGGGTCTGTTTGTGAACGTTATAGATATAGTTCCGGGGGGCGTCCCAATTGACTGCTTTATTGTACCGGTAAGCCCTGCCTATCAATGCAATAGCTTCAGAGCAAGCTATGTGGTTCTACACCAAATGGCTCCTAAAGCGAAGCAGCTACTAGAAAGAAAGTAGTAGCCGCTCGCTATGTGTGATTCGATGTCCCCTAAAGCAAGCTATTGAATTGTTCCTAACCAAAGAAAGGAGAGATATAGATTACGTTCATCTCATAAAGATGTTCCTTTTCACTCCTAAATGAAAGCTAAACTAAACGACAATAACATAACTCCTAACGCAAAAGAGTAGCCGCTGCGATGCCTATGCTATTTTATTTCCTATAGAGCTTGGGCCCACGCGCAAGCTCCTATCGCAAAGCTAGTAAGTAGCCTTTTTGTTTCTATAGCTTCAAAGCCAAGGATTTTAAGTGTCACGGGCAACATCGGTTGTCATATATGACAATCCCGGAGGCCAAACAGAACCCGGTGATGACCCGTCTTCCGATGAGTCCGAAGACTTGGCACGTACCGTCTCATCAGAAGTGTCAAGAACAGAACACGTCTTTGTAACCAACGAAGACGAAATATCCCCTAAAGAAGCCATAACTCAACAAAACGAAGAAAGGCTAGATAAGATGATGGAGATTATAGAAGCTATGCGAGCTCTTATTTGCTCAAAAGACAAGGCAGAACAAGGCCAAGGTCAGATAAAATTGGCGAAACCAGTAATCCACAGAAGAACATGACCGAGGGGCAGTCCTCGCGACACGAGGAGATACGCCAATCTGAAGATGATCAAGTAGCTTTACTAATAGGGCGGAGGGATCTTCAACCACTGTCTATTGAAAAAAAGATTCTCAAACGGCGAAGCCTTGCGGTCTCTCTTCACTTCCACACAAAAAGAGAAAGAAAAATTGCGTATATGATCATGGTTTGCTATCTTCCCGAAGAAACCAAGCGGAAGAACAATTGGGCGGTGTGTCCCCCTTAAAAGGGGTATGAAGCCCGTAGACAATGGCTTTAGAGAGATGCTTTTATTTAAGACAGTGAACTATAGCTGGCTTTAGAAAACAAAAAACTTTCTTCGATTAGCTACAGAAAGAGACCTAAAGCTTAGTTCTGTACAGGTACAGCCAACCAAGGCTACCACGAGCGGCCGGGTAAATAAAATATCCTAATTGTAATCACTAGCTATCTCTGTGCTTTGAAAGCTGAAGGAAGTTATAGCATTGGAGCTGGTATGAAAACTAGACTCTCCTAAGGAGTAGAATCCAATCTTCCGGTATCCGGTAGTAGAGCCATACCTTCGGTAGTGAAGCTATACCTCTGGTAATCCTACTAGTAGAGAGAATAGCTTGGCATGAGTAGCTTGGAGTTTATAAATTGTTTTGGACTTGCCTGTAGTAAAGCCTGCAGTTAGAAGGCTTTTGGGGTAAGCACGCAAGGAGCATTTGATGTGGGCAAAGAAAGGGGCTTTGGTAATAGTGGAGACCCTTAAGCAATACTCTCTGCTGCGGGTGAGTGACTTACTGGAGCTTTTTCTTTTCCTTGAATTGGCCTTAGCTAGTCTCTTCAATCGGAGGTCCTTGCAGAGCAGAGCCATCTACTTCTCTCACATAGCCATAAAAAGATCATGTCCGGAGAATAAGAGGACCCTTTCTAGTCTAGTTGGGACCTAGCTGCTAGTGAATTCTTTTCCGGGTCTTCAAAAGTCCATTCTTTCGATTGTATTCGTTCGAGGGGTAGGGTATATGATCGTTTGGAATTAAGAAGGATCGAAGAAAGACCGTAGATCGTAGAGAGGCTTCAGCTAGCACCTATCTATCCTCATTGGAAAGAACATCGCGCCTATCGTGATTTGGCCCAAGCAAGGGAATATACCTCGGGCAAGTACTGGTGGAGTTCGGGCTGAAGCTGTAGTTTCAAATCCAACAAAGAAAGTATTAAGCAGAATCTAGGGCTAGATAGAGCAACCGGGATTTAGTACCCGACTTACTAAGAAAAAGGGCTTGTTGCCCGCTCTAAACGAAAGTAAGAATTCCTTTAGTTTTCCAATGCAGAAGTTTCGTCATTTCAAGAGATCATAATAGGGACGAGCATTACCATACGAGAAGGAAAGCAAATAGAGAATACGACTTGTTAACCCTTCTAAGAAAAGAAGAAGGTTGTTTCAAAAGAAAGAATTTTATGGAATCAGATGCATTAACTTAAAAAAGAGTAAAAAAGGAGAAGGCTTTTTGTACTTAGAAGGTTGTTCGATGATTTGGTAAAGAGGGTGGGTGCGATCGCGATCGACTAAAAGGGAAGTCCCCCGATAGGGGAGATATTGGTTCAAATCCAATTCGTGAGAAGAATCCAAGCGAGAGACTAGTTGAGTCAAGGGTCCCTTTTTTCACTAAAGGATAGGAGAGCAACTTCAATCACTGAGCGAACAAAGAAAAAATGCTTTCTCCGGCTAGCTTTCCTCACTTTCCGTATCACGGTACCTCGAATCCCCCCCTTTAAGTGAAAACAATCACTTTAGAAGACCGACTAAAGCCTTCTATCACAGGACGGGTTCAAAAATTGTAGGAAATGGAACCATCCATGGAGAGCCGCTTCAACTAGTCATCCCGGTAACACGAGCCTTGGTTGGAGAATCCATACCGCTTACTTGGAACAAAAGGATTCTATGAAACTAATCCAAATAAGAGTAACAGCTTTCTTTGCTTCTGTTTTGGCTTCCGTGGTTGGGCTTGGGTTGCTACTTCTACGGGCTCTAGGTGTGATGTAGATTAGGTCCCAGTGCGAGTAGGTGGATGCTCCTTCTGTTCGAGCAAGAGAGAAGGATGATGCCCGAGTACGATGGAAAGGGAAAGAAAGCTTTCGAAAGCTCTCGGAAGGCATTATCTATAAAACCATTCCATGAGGTGAAAGTTCGAGGGCCGGTTCACTCGAATCGAATCCAGGCAGACGTATACCTTAGTTGCTGCGACGGTAATGTCAGTTGCACTTTCATCAGGGCGAGAGTGGAAATTCGCTCCGTTTTTGGTCTCACGTGTGCTTTCATGTCTGTCGTCGGGCCGATATTTAGGTTGTGGCCAGCCACCTTTGTAGCTCCTGTATAGTTGTGATCCCCGCATCCCTCTTCGACCTCATTGAATAGCGTGTACCATTTGTTCGTGGAGCCCTAGTGGGAAAAGAGGATAGGCGGGACAGACTCTGACTCGTACAGCCCACTGGTCCAGGGCATGGAGCATACTATTTGACAAGCAGCGGAAAGAAGTTAGCCGGCTAGCGCACTTCGGCCACTCAAGGTAGCCCCCTATCGAACGCATCTCTCAGATAGACTTATTTTTCCCTGTAGGCCGACAGCTCCCATCCCATCAGTCACCTTTCGAAGCTCTTTCCCAGTCAGCCCTCAGGTCAATGGGCGATATAGAGTGAGGCGCCTATAGGGAGAGTTCCCATTATGTAATAGAAAAGTTTTGCGAACCAATCATTCACTGACTTCAGACCAAGCCAATCATCATTTGGCATCAGACAACTACCGTTAAGTCTGTCATCCGCCATAAACAAAAAGAGGGGGTACAAAGCTAGCCTATTACGATCTCCTTCACGCTAAGGGGATTGGCGGATGCTGCAATACAAAGAAATCGGTCGAACTCAAGCATTTGGTTTGACAAAAGCAATGGCTCTTTCCTACTTGCTTGAGGGACAGCCGATTCATATTACTTACTTGTATTCTGGTTGGATTGGGCGCTTGGTGGTAAGAGCCCCTACTTGAAAAACCAACAGCTTGCTGCTCACCATCATACGCGTGCGCTATAAAAGAAGCCGCACAACGCCCTTCCTCTTTCGAATCCTTTTGGATGATAAGGCATGCCTATCCATCTTTTATCCAGCCTTTGCTCCACTATCCACCACCGGAATGGTTATTTTGCCTGCCCCGCTTTCCTCTCCCGCGGCAAGAGCTCGTTCGCCAAGTCCGAACTCCCACTTTCTCGTCGATGACGGCTCTCTTCGATGCTAGCAACCGCCTTTGACCCTTTTCCGCTTCTTTCCATTTCCAACCATTCTACCTGAACGAGAGACTTTACCTTTACTTAGAGAGGGGCAGCGGTACCACCCTCTTCTCTGCTCGTAGGTTGACTCCCCATCCCGACTAAGGTCTCACAAACGTGCACTTCCCTTATGTTATGCATCCAGCCGCTTCACTAATGTGAATAGGTTATACAGAAGGGTGGGTTGGTTATCTACTCTTATGCGCCTTCCTTCTTCGAACCTTTTGGTATGTATTGCCCCCTAACTATAGATCAGATCCACCGGACGAGAAAGTCAATTCCGCACTGCTGCTGAGTCGTCGGACTTATCCACCAAGGGATTCGTGGAATTTCTGTGGATTGCGTTGGGGGAAATCTACCAAAGCTAGGCAGATAGATAGACTCCTTTCCCGCTGCTAAGGGAGAGCAAGAAAAAAAATAAAATGATTGTTTTTTAATCAGCGCCCCCTTTTGGGTATGCAGGTACTATTAGTCCTCTCACTACCAACCAGCAGACATCATCTGGCTGGGTCTTGCCGGTATCAACAACGATAAAAAAAAAAAACAACCAAATGGAAACAGCAACTAACTATGGCTCTTGGCCCAGACAACGTCCTAGGCGTAGGGGGGATCGGAGCAAGAGGGAAGTCCTAGACGACGTTTTTCTTCCTGGGCTGCAGTAAGTAGATCGAGAGGTCGTTCCGCCCCTTGTCCCCGAAGATGGGTAATCTGTTCTCAAAAAATGTTGCTCCAATCTGACCTAGCTGGCGAGCGATCCCAGTTCGCGGCAGAGAACAAGACAGCAAGCGAGCGTACCTTTGTTCGCTTCTTCTCCACCAAGCACGGAAGTTTAAGGATAACTGTAGGTCGGTGGCTACCTAAGGAAACTCCGATTCGATCTTCCCCCCGGCTGGGAGGCATCTACCTGATCCCGATCACAAGGAGAGGTTCACCATGATGGGGGGGTACTTTTTTTTCCCTTCCGGAAAGAATGAAATGCATAGGGGACCATCCTTTTGTTGCGGCATGCTCTTCAGATTTACGGATTCGCAGGGGGCCTCAGGCCCTACTTAGTTGACTGACAATGACAAAGGCTTGCGAAAGTAGGGCCTTTTCTTTTCCTTTTTGAAGAACCCATTCTCATTATCTTTCATAAGTCAAGTAGGCGAACCTATAAGTCCTTAGTAGCGTTGACAAAGAAGAACAGCCGGTTAAAAGACAGCGAATCTTATATATATATTCAAAAGATATCTATATCTATCTAGATAGATATTCTAAATAGTTAGTTAGGCCAGCTTGACAGGCTACCCTTCCTCATCTGAGGTGCTCAGAGAAAGATCTCTTTTTTAGAACTTCCAAAACTTCATCCCGGCCCGGAAAAGTGACCGACCAGGGCCCTTTTGATAAATGAAAGAAAGGGTTGTTGAGCCCTAGCCCTGTAAGCCCACACCTGTGTAGAGTAGATCGTTCAACACCTCCGGCACAAACCCATTTTGGACCTATTGGTCCTAGTATCATAGGCGACCGAACGGCCGCCCCCTAATTACTAGACCGACCTGCTGTAATAATTCCATAAACACCTAGCGAAGATATGGCAAACAAATAAAGTAGCCCTATGTTCAGATCTGACAATACCATACCATAATCAAAAGGTACAACGGCCCAAGCGACCAGACTTAACATAAATGTAGCCACTGGAGCCATTCGAAAAAGGGAGAAATTAGCACTACTTGGTGAAATAGGTTCTTTTAGAATCAATTTCGAACCATCTGCTAGAGGTTGTAACAATCCGAACGATCCCACTACATCAGGACCCTTTCGACGTTGCACAAAAGCCATTACTTTACGTTCAGCTAGCACTAAAAAGGCTACTCCTAGTAGAAGTGGTAGAATTATTCCAAGTATTTCCGCTTGAACAGCTATGTACGTTTTCGATTTTCTATTCACTCATGATCTGGCCTGGTCGACCCAATCATGATATTGAAGGATGGGACCTTTTCTCGAAAAATAGAAAGAAAAAGGAAGAAACGAAACATAGAACATAGAATGACAATTAGTTCTCGTTCTCATCCTTGATACAGTCCCATATGATAGTCCTAAACTAAATAGCTTCCTTTTTTGAAGTCGTTATAAGAGGATTTCAGGAGTTCAGGATTTGAACGTACTTCGTGAATCCATTCCTTAATATCCTCCTTTGTATCTTCGGGGATAGAGATACCCATATCATAGATCATTATGCGATAGGCGGACGCATCATACAACTCAGTGGTTGAGGAAAGTCTCCACCTTGGAAGGTCTCTCTCAAAAGAATGCTTCAATTGAGACGCTACGAGCCTATGAAGAGACCTGAGAAGATCCCCCCGCTCCCCCTCTTCTTGAAGGAAGGGGAAAGGTGTATGCTGTGGGGCCGGTTGTTCAATTGGAGCAGACGACGGGCTAGCCATGTTTTGATTTGAAGAGCAAGTTGGCGTTGGCTGATTCACGCTGGGTTCGGAGTTTTCCCCAGCGCTGCTCCCTAGGATAGATGTCCAGCCGGAGTTTTCCCCAGAGCAACTCCCTAGGATAGATGTCCAGCCGGAGTTGGCCCCAGAGCTGCTCCCTAGGATGGATGTCCAGCCGGAGTTGGCCCCAGAAGTACCCTCACCGCCAGGGGGAACATTGTGATTAGCCGAAGAAGCTTCCCAGGAGCCGGCGCAGTGAGTTACTTCATGGGAATTGCGTATTAGCATCAGCACCAGAAAGATACGAGTAAATATGGTCCCGATAATCTCGAGAGTAGTTGTGCTCTTGCCAAACCCTGTTTGCGGAAAATAGTAGAACCTCCACTGACATAAAGTAAGAAAGAAAGGCAGGAAGAAACGTAGAACCAGAGAAAAAGAGATACATGTTATATCGCCCGGCAAGTGTATAATTCCTTGCATCATAGGTGTTGCTGCGTCTTGAGATCCTAATTGCCATGGTTCCGCTGCATCACAATAGCTCCTTCTGAGGAATACATCACAAGTGAGGAATACCCCACAAAGAGCAATTGGAATTGGTAACCAGAAAATGACACTTTTCCAAATTTTGACAAAAGGTGGAAATTTTTGAAACATATTGATGGATTGAGAGAAAAAGGATTCCCGGAAAGAAAGAGATTCCTTCCTGTAGGACTCGTGAAGAAGTAGAAAGAATTTGGGTTGGTTGTTGACCAACGGAAAGCATGGGAGTCAGAAGGGATCAATCTCATCTCATAGTGCTAGGATGAAGAAAGGAAGGAAGAGCTAATCTTTCTACGCGGAGATCTTTCTTCTCTTATGATATTGTTGTTTTGTTGTAAACCTGAATTGAAAATCGATTTATAATTAATAGGCTATATATGACTTCCATTTCGATCTTCCACCTTAACCCTAGTACACGGAACACCAAACGGAGACCTGCTTTTGAAAGCACTGTGGGCGAAGGGTTCTCAACCAATCTCGCACTTGACACGCAAAGCAAGAAAGAGCAGTCTATCTTCACAGAGAAAGAGAAGGATCTTCGGCAAGGGGTTCCCGCCTTCGCGAGACCTTTTCGATCTGCTCTAGGCTAAGCTCAATGGGGCCTTGCTTTGTTGATGCCAATCTCTTAGTCTGATTCAGATAAACTGTGAACCAAGACATGATGAAAAAGAACGAACTCAAAGCGAATTCTTTAATATGAGATCTTCTACCCGCTTGCTTCGCATAGGCTCCACAAGCTTCGGTGCGGTACACGGAACACAAAGAAAATCTTGACGAATAAGCAAGGAAAAGAAAAGATTCGACTTCGGATTCTGAAAAGAATGACTAGCGGCCCTTCTTCCTAATTCTATTCAATAGGAGCGGAGTCATGAACAATAAAAGCCACTTCCTTATTTACATTTACGCTATTTATTGACGACTTTCTTCTCCTCGTTGGAAGTAGGAACGGCCTTTATCTAATCGACTATTGAACCATCTCGCCTGAAAGTCACTCGCTCTCCTCTTAAGTCATGCCTTTCCTCCAACGGCTAACTCGACGGGACTTGCTTTCCTAAAGAGATTTCTTTTGATATAAATTCCGTGGAAGCTCTCGTACTGTATCGATCGGTCATTCGTGAACTCTCGCATCGCATCTTTCTCTTTTGGTTTTTGAGCTTAGCTCATCCCGATTTCGTTTTTTTTCAATCGCGAGTTTATGGGGTCTTCAGTTTTAGGGTCACGATAGGTCCCTTCCAGTGCAAAAGAGAGGCCAGGTGTAAAAGCACTTTGTGGAGTTGAGTTGGTACCTGAGAACTCCGCCGACACCGTCATCGATGCCGCCAGCAAGCTTCATGCTAAATGAGGGGCGGGTTCAGGTTCAGGTCCTCGAAAGAGAGCACGTAGGGGGGCGAATGAGGATTGGGGAACTGTTCGTGTAAAGCAACGAGCAGTCAGTGTTGAGCAAAGAACCGTCCGGGTTAAGTAAATAGTTCGTTCTCGAAGTAAGGCGACTAGCTCGTTTTCGAACTGGCTGTGTTAAGCATATGATTAAAGCCGTTCCAGTCCTCCATTCGTTGGGTGCTTCGTGGCCCTATCAGCTGGCTTGCCACTCAACTGATCCGCTTTCCGTTGTTAACAGGAAACGACTCCTATTCTCGAACGAACGACCTCCTTTCCTTCTGCCTAGGTCTGCTTCAACGAGCCTCGCTACTTCAAGGAATGGAAAGAGCCTTCCTGTCAAAGGCGGCCGGCCGAAGGAACCGCCTCGAAGAAGTTCTATACACTTGCTTCTCTTTTTATATTAAATGCATTTTTTATAATCGAAGAACATGTAATTTTAGAACTTCAATTGTTGCTTTTTTAGCATAGCAGCAAGGTTTCTTATATAAAGATATAACCTAAATGCAGCCGTTATCTTTTATACGCGAGACCAAAAAATTTTCCCTCGTAAGGCCGACAACAAAGCATCGGAACAAGAGCTTCCGGGCACACACCTGGAACAGGCCTAGGAAAGAGATTGATGAGCTGAGAGGGATAAACCAAGATCCCTTCTCTGATTCTCGTAGGGGCAGGGCTAGATCAGGTGGTCGATTGTCGAGAGGAGGTAGAGGCCGTCGTCCTTCCTATCTGTTGTCTGCTCGGGAAGTAACTGAGGATGAAGGATCTCGCCCCCCTGCTTCATCAAGGAAGGCTTCCATGGTTGCTGCTCCATCTGCTGTAAAATGGGCGCGTGTTCAACACTTCCTTGGGTAAGTAAACCCAACCCTGCTAATGTGCTGGTTAACTCTGGTCCATCAGATCCTAAATCTACGCCTGCGATTAATGTAGAGCAGCCCACTAAACCACAATCTAATAGGGGTCATTTTATTGGGCTAACCTCTTGAAAGATGGCGCTAAGGCAACAAAATTGTAACTGCAGTATTTGGAACCAGAAATTCTAGATGGGAAAACTATTGTGCGAATGCCATCAGAGGTTATTGAACAAGCGGACCCTAGATGGGAGGAATGCCGAGTTGGCAACCTTGATTTTGCCTAATATAAGTTTCACACAAGGAACCTCTTGCTCTTAAGGAGAAACTACGATATTTGATGGACTGGCAGTTCAGCCATGTAATTTATCCCTCAAGCTGAACGAACTTGACCTGCTCCTTTAGTTTAGGGCTATAGAGTTTACTTGCTTCTCACTAACGGCAGAATCGTAAGCTTGATCACTCGACTCTAAACAAAAATAAAAAAACTCGGCTATAGGATGACAATCCTTCACTCCGGAAAGGTAGGTTCCATACCGACAAGACCTCCTATCCTAGAATAAGCTCATTTCACACCAAAAACAGCGGAACTTAATCACCAAGATAGAGTTGGGTAAAGCCCTAATGTAACTGAACGAAGTGGAAAACCCGCAATACGAGAGCAAAAACCTTCTGTGTGTAAGAGGAAGAGCAAGATCGAGTTAGGTAGGATGTAGATCGAGCGCAATAAGCTACAGGAGTGATTATTTCGCTTTGGAAGGAAAAGAGCATCTCAAATAAAATAAGGTCCTCACTCAGCTCTCAGGCTGTCTGGGAATAGCTCCACCAGACAAAGAATAGGAGAAAGGAGTGTAGGATTGGTAAGCTTTGCCGGAAAGAAGCTACTCGACTAATTCAGGAGGCTACTACCGGCGAAGCTCGTTTGCTTCGGAGCGTGCTATTGCGTGAAGCGGAAAGGGGGCCTAGTCACAGCGCAAAGGGACAGCGGAATCCAAGACTATGGGGGATGGGCAATTGACTCTTTCAAGTCAGAGATGCGGAGTTTCCGGTGTCAGTCTTGCTTCTGCTGGGCTAGCTCTTCCCCGGGAGCTGACCCGATAACTCTAACTTAAACAGCCTTAGTGAGTCTTCCATTGGCTAAGAAGCTCTTTTCGGCAACTACATCGTACCCTACCCCTAGATTATCCTATTCTTTCTCCTTTCTTTTCGATAGCGTAGTTTCGTACCCAAGGTAGTGCTAACTATCTCTCCTGCGCTAGTGAATCCTAACCTCTTATGCTTCTTCCGCTTAAATGATTTAGGAGTGAATACCCGGCTAAAGGCGATCCGCCAGCGAGGAATTACCCATAGACGGCCTTGGGCTTCTGTTCATGTGCATCCTCTTGCCTCTGGGTGGGATGATGCGCATTGAACTTGACTCCACCCATAGAGGTGCATAGCCCGGCGAAATAAGGTTTTACCTAAGGACGGTTGCTACTCGAATGCCTAACCTACTCGCTAACTCGAGTCCCAAAACAAAGGCAATAATCATTGTTCACCGACGGAAGCGAAGCAAGACGACTAGCTAGCCAACAGAGGCGTTAAGCCGCCAGAGGCCATACGCTGACAAGCCCAATCCAACGGAAGGGAGCCTCTAACTTGCCTGACCAAAGGATAAGAATAGTTTTAGAAAAGGAAGGACTACGATCATCATCTTATGGAACGGGATTCGCTTTAGCGGAAATTTAGGCATGCCCTGCGATCAGCCTCAAGGCTAGGTTCAGGTCCGGCTACTACCGCATGGCCATGAGAGATGCGATTATGGATTTAGGATACCCTAGTGAACGAGGGGCGGATGCGCTTCTCTCTTATGGATAAAGAAAGGCAGGGATCACCACAACCTGGAGCTGTATAAGGAGGTTCTAGTTGTTTAACGCCCCGTCTAAGGCTCGACCGAGCTGTACAAAACAACGAACGCTATGAATGCATGGAGAAAGGCAAGACCCAACCCCAATCGGAAAACTTGATCTACTCGTTACTATAAGATATATTGAACCGGAAGAGGAAAGAGCGAGCCAAAGATCATAGCCAACTATGTATGAGCGAGTTGGAGAGCCTTGAATAAGGCAATTCGTATTGATTTCTAATGGAATTGGTTTTTGTTCATTCTTCTATATTTGTAAAATGATGAAAATGGTTTCTCACTCGGAAGACAGCAATCAAAATGGGAAGAGTTTTCTCTCTTATGTGCAATTTCATTAAAACCTGTTCTCGATTGATCGAGTCTTTTTTCAATCCATTTATTTCACATCACACTTCCCGGTATTTTTGATTCAACCCTGTTTTTTATTGTGAAGGTAAGAGGGTGCTGTTATGGTAAGGCTTGAGAAGGTCAGGGACGGAGGAGTATAAGGGGCTAAGAAGAGGAGATTAGTAACCAAGGACCTTAGACGATAGCTAGGAGATAGGGTTGGAGGTTCAGGTTGCGTCCCCTTGGTCCAGTGATTAACAAACAGCTTGGCTTGTTTACGCTTTTCAGACCGTGCTGGGCTGGGATCGTTTCATTCATTCAATATGGGCTATAGACCAGAAAGGATAGTGATGACGAGGCGGAGTGAAAGCCCAAGGCAAGTGCCAATTCATAAACACCGTAAGACAGACGAGATCACTATTACTCACATAATCGGAAAGGAAGATCTAACCAAGCGAATAAACGAAGGTTAGAAAACAACTTGAAGCTAAGACAAGGTGGTACGGGGCGGTGGTTCGAGTCCAAGTCGTGACAAAACAAAGGAAGAAGTAATAGTATAAAACTCTAGCCTAGTTCAGTGAATCAAGAGTAAACCACCACTAGCAATTGAATCAGTAAGCGCTTTGAACAGAATAAAGGCTGCTACTGTTATTGAATCAGCTGCACATGAATTTCACTCCATCAATAAGCCATGTAGGCAACTTAACCTAATTCCTTTGGAAAGGCTTTCATCGGCCCTTGGTACCTAGATATTTTCAATCCCCAATTCCCCTCGTACCAAGGAAGAGTTTTCTATCGACTATTCCTAGTGTCAGACTCGACAAATAAAGATAAGTACACGAAAAGGGATGAAAGACAGGACAAATGCCACAGAAAGAGTTGGAGCTGCTTGATAATTTGCTTCAAAAGGCTCCGCGTCTACCACTCCTGAAGGCCAATGAAAGTTTTTTCTATCAAATGGGGTGATAGCAGAGAGATCAGAAGCGACGGTAGTGCTAATGCTACCAGTAGCAATAAAATAAATAGCCAATAGCAGGAGAAGGGGAATGGATAAGACTAATTGACTGCCTTTTTTCGCTGGGAAGGAAAAATTCCTTAAAAAAAAGGGCATTGGCGACCTACTACTAAATACTTTATTTGTGAATGGATTCACTCTGAACGGGTAGCATTCCTACTATCCTTAACACATTGAATTCTAGGGAGGAATTCTTTTTTTTCCGAACTGGAATTCCCTGAAGCTCCCTTGTCTGCCTTAAGCTGATGTTATGAACTCCATTGAGATGGAGGGAAGATAGATTCAGGCAAACTAGAAAGGACAAGAAAGACTAAGCATACTGACGAATAAGCAGATAAGAGTTGTTTAGCAGCCATATCAGAATCCAATAGCACTTCGTCTTCATGCACTTCATCTACTCGGACCAAGGCCTCTAGGCTCCCGACCCCTAGCAGTCTTGAAAAGCATTACCCGCAGCGAACAACTACAAGACAGCATAGGATCTCTTAGAGGCTTCGGCACGAACATAGACTTATAAACAGGCATAGGCTGATCTATCAGTTCCGCATAAAGATTCCGGACCGAGCAGCAGGATACTTTTTTCAGAAATGGATGGCTATACCCAGGAGCCGCTCGGGGCTCGATCTTCCTTGGCTTCGTTGCTCTTTTACACAACCATCTTCAGTCTTGACTTAGCCCTTTCAAGAGAACTCCCTTTGAGGCTAAGATCTATCACTAAGGCGGAAAGAGACCGACATCCAAGCGGAGCCATGCCGCTCAAGTCCCCGATTTATTCTTTCCGAAGAGCAGACCTTGAAATGGGCGTTGTCGGGCGGTTTCTGTGCTCTAGGCATTTTCATGAGCCGATTCAAACCCAGTTCTCTCCCACAAGCGGATACGACTGACTTTAGCAATGACGAGACCCTTACATCTACGTCTCAGCTATGGAAGTTCCACTCGGCATAGCCAGGATGGAGCTATTCTGTCTGTGTCTGTGGAATTTTTATGCCCGCCCTGGATAAGTACTTCAAGCTAAGCCACTTCCCTCCCGCGGGTCTCCCCATCGCATCGGTCAAAATGCCGAGAGGAGGAGGACTCAGGATGCGAGAACCGACGGAATGGACCCAAGATAGTGGTCCTCTTTTCTTTTCTTCGTGGCCAGAAGGTCGCCTCCTTCACTTCGTTCTTTACCCAATTCCATTCTGCAGCCAGATCAGCCTTAGATAAAGAGAAAGATAAGAGGAATATTGAAGACTTTCCCCTATCAATCATAGAAGCCAGCTAGATAGGAAGAGTAAGAAGAGGAAGGAGAATATTCTATAACTAAAAAAGAAAGTCAGTGCGCACGGTACTTGACTCGGCACTCTTTCCTGAAGTCAATAATCAGAGTCAGCAGAAAAGTCACTAAAAGAATAGTCCATGGGAAATGGCACTGATTTCAATTCCTTTTCTTGAAGTGGTGGGGGCACTGAGTTTGAGTTCCTGCCGTTCCATCAGATGTTGCCGGGAAATCCTGCTATAGCTTCATCTTTTTTCAATAGATGATCAACCCGCTTTCGCGTAGGCTGAGTCAGTATCTGATCAAACTTTCTTTGGCCTCATCAGATGCTGTTTCCTAACCATCTGAAATCGAAGATAGGAAAGAGAGCTTGAACTGGACGCGAATCCAACTTCTGTAGCTTAATCAGTAAGTACCTGAGAACACCACTTTTGCTACCGAAGGGTATGGGCCCGAGTCGGGTGCGAGTCTTGCTGAACCGATTGGTACCACAGACGCAGGAGACAAGAGTAACCTATTGGCAAAGAAGCCCCCTAACAAGAAAAAAAAAAGGATAACCTATTTTTTTGTTTTCAAGGAAGATAAAAAAAGTGATGGAAACCCGCAACGAAAAGGTTGAAGGGACAAGGAAAACCGAAGCGGTGACAATATCATCCTACCTTTCACCGAGCTTCCCTTCCTATTTCCTATTATCTAGGAAATAGGATATCCAGGATCCCCCAATGATTTAGTTAGTTCTATCTAGGGAAAGCCCTTCAGTTCAGGTTAAGAAACTGATTAATCTAAACATTATGATAGGTATAGGGAAGCCCAATCTTATAATTCTGGTTTTATTTTGGCAGGTCGAGCTCTAAAAGGGAAGACCAATGCCGTTCTACTCTGGATAGAGAAGAGCCAGCCTAAAAGAAAGTCAAAGACTGGCAACACAACCAACATACACGCTGACTTTTTGTTTTTGAGAAGCTTAAGTGTTTCATACTTCCCGCCCATTTTCCACGAAAGGGAAAATTTCTGCGATTCTTGCTTAGTCAACTCAGTCTCATCCTGTCATTCGCGGTTCTTGCTTCACTTCATCTTGACGTGAGAATCAGACGCTTCAAAAAGAAAACTTTTATAAAATGGTTCTTTAGTCCGTCCGACACTTAACTTAATGTTTCGAAAAGACGAAGAAGAGCTTTATTTCCTGAATAGTCTGACCCGTCCCCCCATTTATTTATTTTAAAGAACCGGGGAGGACGCTGATCTTTTAGATGCTCTGACTTTGGATATTCTGAGCTCCAACTTAAGAGCTTCCAGGCCTCTTTTTTATTTTGTGAGCGGCTGACCACCTGTTGTAGATTTCAATCTTCCTTACCATGGGGTGAGGACCTAGACCTCACTCTAAGAAGGAGAGCCCCTCAGCCAAGAAGAGCAGGCCGGGAAAAGTAGACCTCTAAGAGTTTTCCGGACGGATCCGTTTTTATACCTATTGTTATTGATACCGCTCTTTCGAAATCGGATGTGAGCCTCTGTTCTACACTAAAAAATCGTAACAGGTTTTTCTTCATGGAGGTCT
>NW_025955867.1:135000-157500 GCF_020921035.1 Rhodamnia argentea
GCGCTGCGCTTGTCAAGCCAACTTTGCTTTTGGGAGGTGAAACAGCGGTTGAAGCGGACATTTCGAAATGACAGTTTCGAAAATATATATATCTATATATATATACACGGTCACGGTTATCCCGGACTGCATTCCGGAAAAGGTGGCCTACTTGAAAGAATGGGGGGGCACTCTCGTGTTTCAACCCCACTATACTATGAATAGTTGTGGGGGACTGTATACTTACAGCCTCCACGATAAGCAAGTGAATGGGGCCGGTGCGTGGCGAAGGGAAGGGTTCATCAAGCCATTTTTCGCCTCAACCCCCTAAATATGAAGAGGGGTACTTTACAAATAGGGGGTAATTGCTTCGCACCTGACTGTGATAGCCCTCTCGATACCTTGAGCTTTGTAACTAGTGGCCGCTTTCCCGTCGCTAGAGCCGTTTCTTTTCCCAGTGCCCGGAGCCCCAACGAGGAAGGTGTTAGTGGTTTCTCATTGGGTCAATCTAATCCCTCTTTTTGTGCTACTCCTGCTCCTAGGGCGGGAAGAAGATAAGAAAACGCGAAGCGTTCTCTTGGTTTCCCAACCTGTTGCTTCTAAAGGCTGCCCTCTCTCGGCTGGATGTTGGTCCAGCCTACTACGAGGATCCCGTATCCAGAAAGCCAACCTATACTAAGGGCAACCAAAGTCCTTAGTATAGGTTGGAGCTATGAAGCTTACCTTATTATTAGAGAAAGGGGAAAGGGCCTTTTCCGCTGGTGCGAAGGAGCGCACTTCCGTTTTCCCTTTACTAGTAGGGGGTCCCGTGCTTCCTATGCCGCCGCGTTTCCCGGGCCTTTTCTTTTAGTGCTTCGACCCGAAGCGATAGCTTCTAGCTAGTTCAGTGGATAAGATGGCTGCGCTCCAGCTCACTCAAGAATGGGACGGCAGTGGTCCACCGGCAAGCTCGTTCTGATCTTGGACGCAGTACATTGGAATCCTGAAGCACCACCACGAACGCTACCGCGCGTTCGCCTGCGGTGCGGTAAGGCACCACCCTGTTGTGCCAGCAGCCAACTCCGGCGTGTCAGCTTAGTTATCCTCATCAAGCCACTTACTTGATGTCTAGCTTCCCAACTGGTAGATGATTTCTTTTCCCCCAGATCAATGAATAAGGGAGAAGTCAGTTGATTCTTCCGACGAACCGGGAGCGAAGCGCTATGCCGGGGCGGGGGGACGGGAAAAGAAACGGCTCCGAAGAAAGAAATTGGGGTTCCCAATGCTTCTCCACGCCCAACGAGATGCGCCAACCTCGGGATGCTTTACTCCTAACCCCACAAGGTTCCGAGACGGAGCTTAACCTGAGTCTCGGTTAAGAACGGCGAGAATCTACGTTTCACACGGCGCACGATTCCATGGATAGTTTCATTCGACATCGTGATGGAGGACATAGCTTACGATCATCGGCTTTGATCATCCCACTAGGCATTTTATTAAGACATTGCACAATGATCCGAACACTTTGTCGCATCTCTTCAATACGGATACAGTAACGATCATAGCGATCTCCTCTGGTACCTACTGGTACGTCAGGATCCAATTGGTCATGAACATCGTAAGGTGCTGCTCTTCGCGAATCCCAGCATACCCCTGGTTGGGATGGGTAGGCCCACCACTTCACTTTCACTTAGGCCGGGGCCAAGTCAGTGGGGGGACCCTGTCGGGCTCCTCCCCCCCCAAAAAAAAGAACAAACTGTACGTGAGAGTTTCCCTTCATACAGCTCGAATCATTCTCAGATGCCCCGAGAGGCATCCTTTCCTTTTGTTGGGTTGGTTCACGCGCGCGCAAACGAGCACCGGCCCCAACAGCAGGAAACTTTGACCAATAGAGTCAGACACTTAGCTACATCCGCACGCAAAAGGAATGTGGTTCTGGTTGAGACTTTCTTTCCGTAAAGGGGCGCGGGACGTTCGCGGAGTCCGTGCCTTCCGTACCACCACAAGACTGGTCGTTCTTGGGCGGATCCCGCTCCTAAACAGTTGGAATAGGGGGCAGGGGGCCGCCCGATTCGACTGACTTTTGGATAAGAAGAAGGCGAGCTGATCTGCTTTGATCAAGGAAAAAGCCCAGTCAGCCACCAACTCGGTGCAGGTCACGTGACCTACAGCTCGGCCTTCGCTTTTTGAGGCTTCCTCTACCCACATCTCTATGTGCCCGCGGCACTTCCATATGGAGAAAGATAGGCTTACCATGTTCCATCAATAGCACCTAACCTATGCCGATTTTGGCGGACCGTGCTCCACCCCGGTGAACTCATGCGGTTCCGACATGCCCAGAGGCCATAGGCGAATCTGTTCACGGTCCGTAGGACCAACATCATTCGAAGGTGGGTGGCCCGCCCCTCCTAGAACAGTCATGTTTGACTGGGCTTACACACATTCGCTCACTTACGCTGTCCCCCCTCAGCTCACCCTAGCCCCGGGCCTTTTGCTCTTTTAACGTAAGCTCCAAGGCTTCAAACCAAGTCTTCACTGACATAATATGCATGCTTAAGTAGGGTCAGGCGGAACCTTTGTTGCCTGATGGGAACTTCCCCCATATTGCTATCAATGTCTTCATGTCGCACGACCTCTTAACATTACACCACTGAATCCCCAATCCTTTGCTTGCTGTGCAGTGACAGTACCAATATCCACTAATCGTTGTTTCCAGATACGGTTGCCGGTTGACATCTCTTCTAATTCGTCGATACGAGAAGAAAATTGTTGTGTGGAGGAATCAATATCTCGACATAAGCCAAGAGGCAGATCTTGTGCCACTCCACCTGGTCGTATGAAACTGGCATGCATCCTGGCTCCCGAGACTCTTTCATAGAATTCCAACAATTTCTCCCGCTCCTCAAAAGCCCACAGGAACGGAGTTGATGCTCCCACATCCATAGCATGAGTAGTTAAAGCAAGTGAATGATTTGAAATTCGAGTTATTTCACGGAATAACACTCGTATATATTGAGCTCGTAATGGTACCTCGCAATTCAAAAGTTTCTCTACGGCTGAAGAATGAGCGTGTTCTTGGGCCATCGTAGAAACATAGATAGGGTCGACGACGGAACGAACAACGAAACTTTACGACAGCTTTTTCGTACACGTTCACTTGCATCACATACACAAGTGCTCTCTGAACCGTGCAATAAGGTCACCCATAACACGGCTCTCCCACTTGAGTTACCTTAGCCCCAGGCCATGCTATTTAATGATATTGGAAAAATGGCTTCGTAAGGTAAGAACTAGTATTGAAAGCGGGTCGCCTTTCGAAGCGTTCGCCGGTAACCAAAGCGTATCGTTCCCGCAACCACTTTGGTACCTTGCTTATAGCTTTTGTAGGTTATGCAATAGAAGGGCTCTTGAGAGCGCCTGCTTTCAGAAATGAATGGATCAGAAGGGGGCTGGGTTCTATTTCCTGGCCGGGCGGGAGGTGAAGGCCATAAGAGAAGATAGCCCTCCCGGTAAGGAAGAGAGGAAAAAGGTGCTGTCATCTATCTCGACCAGTTTCCCGAGGCGTTGGAAATCCAGACCGGCTCAGAGAATCACTGGCGCTAGCGCGACCTTCGTTTCGCCAACAAAGAAGTCATCCTTGACGATTTCCCATTCCTTACCTGCCGAGCCGCCTCTCTTCGCCATTCGAAGTACTACCTCTGCCTTCCCTTTATATAACATACCCAGGCGCCGTCCTTTCCTATCAGTAAGAAAAAATCAAGACCAATCAAATAAAAGCCCTATCCTTGTAAAGCTTCGTCTGTTATTTTTCCGGCCCAGGGGAGTTTACTCGAGCCATTCCCCAGTCTCCCGCACTGCTCAAGTCAGTGTGCGAGCGACTCCGTATGAGGACCTCCTTCCCTTCTGCCCACTCTCCGTTCACACGGTTCTCAAAGCAGAGGAGGAAGGGTGGGCAGAAGGTACCACGAGCCCTCTGTCCCACACATCTATCCAGAAGCAAGTGTAGTTCACCGGTTCCACCGAATGCTCCTATCTCTCGGCAAAGATCGTGTGAGTGTGCAGTTATGCTTCGGATGCTTCGCCATAGAATAGATCGACGCAGTTCCCCTTCTTTTCCGGTGCACTCGCTTTATATCTCCGACACACAAGGAAGGACGCGGTGGGAAGGAAGCAGCCCTAGCCTCTGTCCGGCCGATCATTCCGCTGGCATCTTGCATTCACGCCTCCGTTTGACTGCCGCTCGGGGATGTAGTTGTAGATACGTTAGTCTTAGTGGGTCGTTGGCTCCACCTGTTATCTCCTTCTACGACATGCTGTTGTCGTCGCCATATTCCATATGTCACTTAGTCATCTCTGCCTCGCTGCAGGTCAGCACCTCCGAAAGAAACGGAGGACTTCATTCAGTGACTCCGCGATCGCCCTCTAAACGATCAGAATAAGGTAAAGCTTGAAGATAAGTTTTGTACTCTATTAATTTCTCAGTCCCTCTAGTCGGGTGGGCGCCGGCCGGTCTTTCGACCAGATCCCCCTAAAAACCGTACGTGCGGGTCTCCCCGCATGCGGCTCACGCCATTCGAGGTGGCCCAGCCCAGCATTCATTCGAAAATCCGGTAGTGAAATTGAGACTGCTCGACCTCGGAAGCTAATTCGCGTGTAGGCAGCGCTGTCTGTCGTACCGTTGACTCTATCTATTCATTGAATTGGCTTGCTTTCAACCATTTTTTATATAGGCTCGCTCCCTCTTTTTCCAAGAATTCATGCATTTCCCTTTACTCCATAGGGCCTTCTTTCTCGTTGAGGGGTAAAAGCCTTCCATTTCCGTCAAATGACCCGGCCTCCCCTGGCTATTCCACCGTCCGGGCTCCCTTTCCTCCCTATGCTATGCTCTCCCGGCGCAGGCCTACCACGCTTCGCGCCTGCGGCCTTTTCGCCAGACGGTCTTTGCCAGTAGTGCCATCCTCCCCGCTAGCTGTATGGGCGGATTGTCCCTCGCTGCTGCGTTTTGTTAGGATATGGATTACAGGAACAAATGTAGTTGAATGGGACAGCAGGCGGGTTACACGTTCCACTGTGCCGAGATGTGAGGTGCAGGTGGTGATGATCACCCCGGGGTATGCGCTAGCGCCCTTGACAGGCACTCCAGGACCCGCCAACGCTCATGAAAACCCGGGTCGGTCCTCCATTCATCCGACCGGAGGTGTGGATAACGAGGCCACCTTCACAACCTTCTCCCTTCTGTCCCTATGTTGTAGTAAGGTAGGGCGGTTCCCTTGAGTTGCTCAACCGCCACTTAGCCCGGTGCTCATGACGCGCTACGGAACCTTCACCGTGCCGGGGGACCAAGCAGGGCATAGCTAGCGGCATAGGAGCCGACTCGGCGTCAGCGGCTTCGTGCCGCACTGGAGTAATCCAATATGTGGTTCCGCACGTTCCACCACTTCTCCGTTCATTTCCAATACTGATCGTGAAACACCATGAGCAGCAGGATGTTGAGGTCCGAAATTCGAAGTGAAATTTTTGATTTGCCTGTTCCTAGTCGTCATGGGAAAGAAAGGCAGAAATAAGAAAGAGATTATTCCCTGAGAGCTTGTCCAGTACTACCAGTACCTGAAATGCATCTCCTTCGACGAGCCCTTTCCTTTGTGGGGTGTGCAAGGTCCTTCCCCTTTTCTGGGTCCTCAAAGCACTAGAATATAGTTAGTCTCCTGGTCGCCATTTTTTGACATGATCTAAGATCTCACGCCAGGTGTAACTGTTCCAGTTATTTAGGCTCCCTTTTGTCCTCTTAAGAAAGGGGAGCTGTTTCTTTTCTTCTAAGTCTTCGGCCTGCAAGGCCACATAGTTTGCGGCGTCTTCCACCGCATCGCATTTGCCGGGGCTAAATCCCCTCTCCTGAGCGATTTCCTTCGCTCGTTGGCCGATCTCTTTGATGCCTCTGTCACGCTTCTCGTTGTGCCTTTCGACAGCTTTATATTCTTTTGAGGCCCGAAGCTCCCGTTCCCTTCGACTTTCTTCCTCCTCCGAGGATGGTTCAGGGGGCGCGGGTTCCGGATCTGTTTGAGGGGGTAAATTGAGATCAAAATCTAACCCCTTCGAATCTGTTTGAGGGGGTAAATTGAGATCAAAATCTAACCCCTTCGAATCTGTTTGAGGGGGCAAATTGAGATCAAAATCTAACCCCTTCGATGAGCTAGTACCACCACTCCCATTTCCTCCGAAGGAAAGAGGAAGTCCATCCATGGTTGAAAGGATAAAATCCATCAAGTCCACAAATGGAAAGCATAGGGGGCACCAAGTCAAGGCCCAGGCCCCAAGGCCTTGACTTATCAACAATAGCGTGAAAGATTTAAAAAAGCAAAGACAGAGAGCTACCTTTATTTTATCATCCTTTCCGGGCAGGGAAGAGAACGAAAATAGGCCGCGGATGGTGGTCGTGGTAGGTTCGAGGATCTTAGGCGGCGGAGCGAACTCCTCTATCGTGTTCAATTTCCTCGGGCTGACCCCCTCAATCCATCGTACTGGAGCGATCCGAGAAGAACGATTAGGCTCATATTCTATCCTTTCTACAATGCCCATAGACGAAGTGCTTCGTTTCAGATCAATTCTTCGCTGCAATCGCTTCGATCCACCCCCTCGGTGAAAAACCGTAATACGCCCTGAAGAATTCCTACCAGCAGACTTCCCTGTACTCAAAGTGAATTGTCTAAGTGCTCCCCTTTGTCTCATTCTCGATCTCGAAATCATTCGATTCCGTCCGAATTCGCTCCTACTCCTACTCCTTCTTTTCCTTCACCGTCGTTGGTCCTTCGTTCGTAGTGGTCATTGTTAAAAAACCCCTCTTTGACATCACATGCATCATCCGGGCGGGAAACCTCCGGTGCGGTAGGGCTCTTTCATACGACTTGCATGTGTTAAGCATATAGCTAGCGTTCCTTCTGAGCCAGGATCAAACTCTTCTTTTGACTATGATTGGGCCCTGCAGTGGTAGAACCTGGTGAACCGGGCGTACTACTTCCCAACCTTCTGTTCTGTGGACCTTCCTTCTCTTATGATTTTTCATACTTTCTTTAGTTTAGTGATTGATATCAAAGAGAGTCTCAGTCTAGTCACTCAACTAATCCACTCGTGGAGTGCTAGTGGTATATAGTAGTGTGGTAGTTGAGACTCCGCCCCTTCTTCTTCAGTAAAGCCGAGCCAAAGAGGTCGGCTTTCGAGTAGTAGGGTGGTGGCATATCAATGATTGCCTTGGCCTTGCAGTTCTTCTTGTTGTAATGCACTAGTCAGAGGGAGTCCTAGTTCGGGTTTTCCTGATGTGAACCTATAAAAAAGGGGCAACATGCTTCGTTCCTTATAGCACGATTTGTATTCTCCTCTCATTTTTTGAGTGGAATAGGGGAATTTCTTATTGTTCAACAACCAAGGAAGCCTCTTGTTAACAGAGAAAACAGACTGGGAATACAGCATTGGCGATGTTCATCTTACCGGACCGCTATTCCCGACTAAAGAAAAGGGGAATATAATAAGGTACGACCTAATTGAAATTACTTACGATATTGATTTATTTTTTGTTCATCTCTTCTTTTTTGGCTGCTCCCACGACAAGTTATTTTCGGTATTTACATAATGAAACAACTCGTAGTGGCACTCTTCGGTCCGTTAAACCAACTCCAACCAAGAGTTGGCCCTTTACCAAAGACGAGATTGCACAACTTCAACGCACAGCGCTGCCCATTAAAGGTAGCGGACAGCGACGCTGACGGATTAAGTCATAACATCTGAACATCAGACCCTATTTCTTTGTTAAACTTAAAACACTGGTCTTTCCGATCAGGACGTAGACAAACCGCAGGTGGATCTAATAGTTGTTCCAAAGGTCAAGTGAAGTCACAACAGGGCCTAATACCACCGGACATATCGTACGAGAGATTCCACTCAATATCTGAGCATGACTTTCTCCACGTGGAAGTCCCCTTCTTCAGTGAGCTTACGCTCCAAATCATCCCGCGCAGACAACAAATACTTGTCGTCTGGACGACACGACTCCAAAAGAAAATACCGCACCATACCAAGGTGATAGCAATTAACTACTAACCCATCTGGAAAACCTAAGCAGATAGGAAAGAGTAGTGGTATGATTCCACCAGGCGAGAAAGCCACCAAAACGTGCCTATACCAGTGTCGGTTATATTGAGGATGGAAATCCTTAGCCAAAGACGAATACGGACTGTAGCCAGCTTCTTTAAGCCTCAAAGAGACTTGAAGGGAAGAACATCCAATTGATTTCAACACAGGCATAAGAGCCACGCTGAATCGAGTGTACCGAATCATTTTCAATACCTTTGTTGTTGAAAACTGTCGTGAATGCGAAATTGATTCGCAAACTCAAGTCCACCACAATCCGATGTCAACGTTTTCGCCAAAGAGATTTTAACCATTTGAGTCCTGGTTCTGGGCAGATGGTTGTTTATCTCGTTTGAAGTTCTATTATTATTCCTTTCAACAGTCCCTTATTATTCTGCATGGTGATGTCTCTTATGGTCATGTTCATGTTGGAACGAAAGGTGGGATGGTTAAGAAAAATGCATTCATGCCCTTGCACAGGAGGTTGGGGCACATCTCCAAGAATAAAATCCGGAGAGGAGATTAGTAGGATAAGGAGTACAAAGTATTCTTGATTTAACTCTGACTTTGGAGTGTGCTGCGTGAACTGCATCAAGGGAAAGCAGACCAAAACCTCCTGGAAAGGATCTAGAAATAGTATAAAGACATGGGAACTGCTCCATACAGATGTCTGTGGTCCGTTTCCGCCTTATATAGGTCGAGAAAAGTACTTTTTCACATTTACAGATGACCACTCTAGGTATGGTAATGTCTACCTGCTTCATGAGAAAGAAGAAGCATTAACTGCCTTTAAGGTCTGCAAGGCAGAGGTAGAAAACCTTTTTAGATACAGAGGATCAAAGTGGTCAGGTCTGATCGGGGTGACGAGTACTTTGGCAGGCACACTGAGGCAGGCAGAATGCCTGGGCTGTTTGCGAGATTCCTCGAAGGATGTGGCATAGTGGCGCTATATTCTATTCCGGGTATGGCTAGCCAGAATGGCGTTGCTGATAGGAGAAATGGCACTCTCATTGACATATGGTGAGCAATTCACAACTTCCTCTCTTTCTCTGAAGGGAGGCCTTAAAGAAAGACTGCTATTTACATACTAAACTGGCTTCCGTTCCTTCGAAGGCAGTTCCTAAAACACCCAACTATGGACAGGAAGGAAAGCCAGTTTAGCGCATTTCCATACTTGGGGTTGTCAGGCAGAGGCCAGGGTGGGTGTATAACCCACAAGAGAAGAAGTTGGACCCTAGGACCCTTACCTTAGTGGATACTTCATCGGATACTCCGAGAGGTATAAGGGATAGTTGTTTGATTGCCCATCGCTCCCGATCAGGATTGCTGAGACCAAGTCAGCAAGATTTTTTGAGGACGAAAAAGTAAGTGGGGTGTTAGAACCTCGATACATTGTCTTTGAGGAGTTAGCAGAACTGGAGGTTGCTTTCAGCTTCCTAGAAAACTGACCTTTCCATATCCAGTGGAACAGCCAAGCGCTGTGGAAACTCAGCCAGTGCTATGAACATGGATCGCAGCCATAGCCTTAACCGTAACCCTCACGGTCGTTGGCAGCGAATGTTGCGAGGGCTAATAGCGGTGCATAAAGAACAGAAGTAAGAAGAAGAGAATGATACGCAGGATATTGGGTTTGTTCCATAGAATAGGGCTCCCCTTACGGCTAATAAGATAAGGATAGAAAGCGCAGTTTTCTAACAGACAAAAACAAAAAGTGAAAGGTTTGAGAGGAACGAAGTAGCTCGCCTAAAAGGAGAGGAATTCTACCCTTTTGGGATGGACTGCTAATGGATTACGGACCGGACATGAACCACTTCGACCACAGAGAAAGTATTGCACTTTTCTAAGAGTTTCGGGGGATGGTGAAAAACAGGAAAGAAGATAATCTCGATCGGGCCTGAGTCATCTTCCCTGAGTCTGAATCTCAACCAAAAAGGAGTTCAACTGACTTGGAATGCTAACCTAACCGGATTGGAATACTGGACAGCTTACCTTCTTCGAAAGCTAAGGAACAGCTAAGGTACGGGCTTGGAATGATAGCAAAGAGAAAAATAAATCAAATACGAAGAATCTATTCTTTATTCATGCTTATTTCTACTACTATGTTCCGTTTTTACACGTTTTTGGGGATCTACTTGGAGTTTTCGACTTTTTTATATCCATCGGATAAAAAGTCTTTAAATGGGCCTTCTCTTTCTATCTACAAAAACTAGGATTCAATAACTTGATGTCTTTAGTCATTGTCACTCTTATGGATACTTCGTTACCAACGGAATTGTTTTATTTCAATATGATTCCTTCGGGGTCTGACTCGAATTCCGAAGCTCTAATTTCCGAAAAGGACAGTTCTTACTCGTCTTTTTAACAATCATCGGAAGCCGGGAACAGCGGTTCCAGCCCAACGAAGGAACGAATCCCAGACCTCAAGGAGACTCCAGATCCACTGGGGATTTTAGCAAGGGACAGGCCCGACCCCCAAAAAAAAAACATTCTTAAACTTAACAAACTGGCCCATTTTGGCCGGGAACTCTTCGAGAAAGAAACACAGCCGAGACGATAATCGTAAAATAATCATATTATAGTAGATAATAACCGTGCCCACATCGTAAACGGGTAGAGAGCGGGGGGGAGGGTCTCTTCTCAGTGGGCCCGCTTCACTTGGTTAAGTAGGCGCATGAATTAGGTCAGGATAGCTGGTGGTTTCGGGGAAGGAGTCGGAAAAGAAGACTGGTTAGCAGTAGAGCCTTGGTTCGCTCTTTGGTGATTTACCGTAACCGGAAAAAGAAAGATACATAAGCTCTTACAAAATGGAGCATTTCGAATTGTATTTTTCTTTGACCGAGCTCAGAGATGCTTTCAAAGATTTAAGGGTTACCGCTCTTTAGTTCATCTCGGTAGAACAAGGAAAAAGCCTATGTGGTGGGTTCGACTCCCACAGGAGCGAACATTTCGAATCGAATTGGTATTTTCCTTTTATTGATTCTTAGCTCTTGCTGTCAATTACGGATTCCTTAGCGATGTAAAGCCATCAGGCAGTAGACCGGCAAGGGAAGGGCTGTCTCGGTATTCGTTCTTTAATCAGTAACTGAGAGTAAGGACTAGTGATCAAAAAAATCAGACTAGTGGGGCAGGCATCTTGCTTTTCGTAGTAAGCAACTCTCTTTATAAAGCTCTTTCTTTATCGAAGTTAAGAGTAGCTCCTCTTGTTGAAGTCGTTCCTCTCCTTTTAGGCGAGCTACTTCGTTCCTCTTGTTCCTATTCTCCGATTCGGAATCTGATCTGATCCCGAACTCCGGAATCAGTCTTTCGGGCTCTGTAGAGCGTTATAATGCGTCTTATGGTCCTCGTGTGGGTGATTCCCCATCTGATTCGTGAAACCTTGGTATCTCAGTAAGAAGATCGCTGTCTGCTGGGATCTAGTCCATGAAAGAAAGACCTTTTCTCGGTCAATCCTTTCTAAGGAGCTTAGCTTCCCAACCATTGAACCGAACAACCCGGTGATTCCTCTTCCATCAATAGCTCTCTCGTTTTCCACGGGGAACTACTTTTCATAGGCTGATCCGAATTAGGCTTAGGCTTTTTAGGTCTTCTACGCGCAGGCATACCCTTTCTTTCTTCTAGCTAGGGTGGGGACATGGATCTTCCATTACTCATTTGTGCTATCCCTGCCGTGAAAGAGAAAATACTTATAATAGTATACCGACCCCTCCCTTACTCAAGGGCCCCTCGTGAAGTATACTTCATTAAGTAAAGTACACTCCTTGGGTCTCGGTTTTAAACTACTTTATTTTAGTCCAAACTGGGAAGAAGGCTTGCTTTTCGTTGATCTCTTACTAGTGAACCATCACTCGAACCTGGAACCGAAGGACTTGCCTTTTCGTTGAGCTAGGCCCGTAAACTCTTTTAGGAGTTCCAAAGACGACATAGATGACCGAGGGCCGGCCCTTCTAGATGGAGCCAGGTTAGGTCACTTCGATCGCTTAAGCCCTTACTGCGATAGAGTAGGCCGCTTTAGTTGGCAAGGTTATATAGTCTCGAATTCTGCCACCTGTGAAAGAAAGGTTTCGAAAGATGTTCAGAATGCCGTTCCCTCCGATTGAGGAGAAAGAGCCAGCCGTAGTCCCACTAATGTAATACGGGCCAAGCCTTCGAGAGGCATCCTTATTGCTAGGCTTTCTAATCCTTTTCTCAGATAAGGGATCTCGCTAACCTCCCCTCTGTGAAACTCACTTTTAAGGAAGCAGATGAGCTATCACCCGTGCAAGCATCAGAATATGCATTCTCGCGATTTACAGAGTCCTTATGCCTTGCTCTTGAAAAAGAATAATCAAATCAAGCAACCTTCTTGTTATAGAACAGACATTCCATTCTTTGCATTCCCAGCACTGACTGCCCTCTCTGGTCGGATGTTACAGTCGGCTCTAGTTCTTAGTAAACTAGTAGTCTTTAAGTCGGAAATCGCTTTCACATCTCATATGACATCTGTACCAACAGACTTCTTCGGGCACCAGTAAGGTAAGTAGCTACTCCAGCCGATCTAACTCCAGAGGATCCAGCTTATTTTAAGGATAAGTTAGCCCCTGCTCCTTCAGGGGATGCAGCAAGACTACGTTTTCATCGGAGTTCCACTTCTTCCTCAATCCACTCTAAGAAAAAGGCAAGTACAGCTACTCTACTTTAGAGTCGATCCAGCTTTCGCTTCCTTACTTCCCTCGGGGTCTCAATTAGGGTATGTGGTCCTAAAAGAAAGATCCTCTCTTGCCTCGCTGAAATAAAGGGTTTTCACTACCTCTTCAGAGGCCTCCCCTTCCGTACCTACTCCGCAAGGTCTCGCTCCTTTCACTTCCTCTTCAACAGGATATGACCCTTTTAGTGGCTATAGTGGCTATCGGACCGTACTTAGGAGCTTCAGTTGAATCATTTTCAACGTTCGGGGAAGGCCTTTCAAACCCGAAAACATAGTAAAAAGGACCTAGCCTCGCGTCCATAACCGAACCCGGAAGAGGAACCGAACCCCTGTAAAAAAGGGCCTCAAATGCGCATTTTTACCTTGAAGCAACTATCGAAAAGGATAATCTGACAAGCCCCAAGACTAAGAAGTTGATCCAACTCCGCCGTACCTTTCGTCTTCTTTTCTCATTTGAAAGTTTTCTACGGATTCGGTAGTAACGAGAACTCGGATTTACAACTGTAAGCCTGAGAGATGGCCTGGGCCAGAAAGTCTTAAATTAAGTAGAGGCCGGGGGCAGCAGCAGAAGGTTGGACTGGAACCCGAGAAGGACAAAAACAATATCTCTTCGGTGGAAGTGACTGACGATCGGGCTTCAAGCAGCTAATCTGTAGCACCTGAACTCCTGAGCTTGCTTGGGTGAGTGGTGGGATGATAAATGGACTGGTCGACCCTCTCCAAAGTTTCCTGTGAATAAAGCCTTTCTTTAAAGAGCCATTTCGGTAGGTTTGACATTTAGTCATTAGAGGAAAGGAATAGCAGACCCTGAAGACCCAGACCGTGTAAAGCTACTCTCTCTAAACTAAATGGAAAAAGAGCTTATCTTATAGCAGCTCTACCAGGGAAGCTTCCTTCGGGATTAACCAATAGGGTAGAGGGATTTCTCGTAACATCAGAATAGAATCTTGAGGACGGGATCTTACTTACCTTAGTCGTCTTATAATCCTCTTTTGCTTTTGCAGCCCCCTGAACCCCCTGCTCAAGAGCCAAAACGGAAGATGAGATTCTGGCTTACAGGACGAAGACGAAAAGGCGTAAGCATAGGCTAGCCCGAAACGTGACTTTCTTTGAATTCGAACTTATTTACAAAGAAGCCAGACGGCCTCAACGCTAGGCCTTTTTTATATTTCCTCTTTCGCGCTTTGAATTATTCTACCGCTTTTGGTCATGGCCTTGGAATCTTGGGTACGGGGAAACTGTCTCGAGAGCCCAGCAATTGAGCCTTCTTCGCCACCCCTTCGAGAGTCAGCCCCATCGTCAAGCTTTCAGTCAAATCGCTAAGGGAAGTCTGGGTAAGCAGCTTTCGGGCTAGCTTTTTTTCCATGTTCAAAGAAAGTCTATGCTATGCCTATGCCTGCGCAGGAGACCTCTAAAAAAGCGAATTCCGCCTTTACTTTAGATCAGG
Source organism: Rhodamnia argentea (assembly GCF_020921035.1). Lineage (NCBI taxonomy): Eukaryota > Viridiplantae > Streptophyta > Magnoliopsida > Myrtales > Myrtaceae > Rhodamnia > Rhodamnia argentea. The sequence goes on from NW_025955867.1 coordinate 149,211, forward strand.
AATAAAATAAGAAAAGAAGTCGATTCAAACATTCAAACCAAAGGCCTTTTTTGTCCTGCTGAAAAAGCTTAGTAAGCCGGTCTTCGAGAAGATCCAGCTCTCGAATCGGACGAAAAGGAAAAGGTATCCTATCCCCTAGGTGGCAGAGCAGCCTTTAGAGTTTCGAGTAGAGCTCACTTCCCCACTCGGTTCCTAATCTATGGATTACTAAAAGACTTCCGAGACCGGACATTACGCATTAGACTGATTGGACCACTTAAAAGGACCCCTTTTGCTTGGCTATTCTAGGCCTTCTTCTATTCGTACCTGCTTCCCTTTCTGCCCCCGCCATTAAAGCTTTCTGGTCCAGGTCATCTCTCAATAAGTAAGAGGAGGTTGAAGCTTATAGGTAGTAGCCTAAGCGCTAAGAAGCTCCAATCATGCTACTTCCACTATATGCTTAACACATTGAATTCGATGCTTGACTTCCTCATTCTAACACTTTCTTCACTTAAACTCGCTTCCTACTTGCTCACGATATGATCTTGACAGCCAAGTCACTCACTAAAGAAAAGACTTTTATTGTCATACGGCTCAATCAATCAGTGGGATAGCGCTGTCATCCTAGCTACGATCTTTCTGCGTAGAGTAGAGATGGATTCTTTCTTTATCATTATATATATTAATATTCACCGATCCATTCATTCAATTAAAAAAAGAGATAAACAGAGAAGAGATCGAGATGACTACCAAATTCATACCAGAATTTTGGATTGTACGAGCTTAACTGAAGCTAAACCCAATCGAAAGAAAAAGCCCAACAAACCAATCTTTGTTATGCCGTATGGAGCCCTTGTTTCTGTTCACGCATTCCCCTACTCTTACTCTTAATGTGGAGAACACAGCCACACATGGATTGTATCCACCTGTAAAGTACATACAGGGAGCTCTCTACAGTATCTATGCTACCTGCTAGTTCCTGTGGCCCATAACTCACCGATTTCATGATCCTCTTCACCGTTTTGGGAAGTAAGAAGTGAGTCTGCGGTTTTGTAGACCTTTAGAAAGCGATAGCCCCCTTCTCGTGGCCTGTGTCTCCTTCCCGAGTCCGACTTAAGATGGAATGATCTTCCCTCTTTCTATCTTTCCCGTTGTATGATCTCAATGGTACTAACTACGAATACGGAGCCGTAGTTCTCCCATCTCTTACCAATACAGGACTTTTTACATATGGCATTCAGCTTAATCCCGCATACACCCTACCGACTAGTTTGCCATATGACTAACACAGGTAATCTCGACTTTCAATTATATGAAAAGATCGAACATCAAGATAAGAAGCGGGAGGGGACTCGCTTTTGTTCCTTTTGTTTTTGCCTTTTATAGAACCAACCAGCAGACAAATAAGGATATCAAGATATTGTATGTACGATCAAGTTCTTAATAAATCCCCTTTTTTTCACCCCTAATAGATAGAACAGAACAACTAGAAAGAAGGCATTCCCTCAAATAGTTGACTGGAGACCTTACCCCCAGCAAGCAAAAGAGCTTAGAGTCTAGTAATAAATTCTTTTGTGGAAACCCCTAATTGATGCGGATTTCCCAATGGATCTGTTGATTAGGAATCTTCCTCCAACAAGCAGCTTTACACCTGACAGCTTCAATGACCTCATGAACTAAAACTTCTTTTATTTCTCTATAAGCGGATGCTGAAAGCATCTCTGATTTCTCTCCTGCCTTATAAAATATACAGAAGCGGATAGTGCAAGCTTGATGATCCAAACATAGAAGTTGTCAGCCGTAATAGTCTAACAGAGCCAATGCTATTCCTGTCTCCAAGAGTAAGTAACTTCCCCTATATATCTTGCACAGAGCTAAAATTGGATGCCAGACATAGCCGGAAAATGGACACAAAAACAGAAGTCCATAGTGTCCTCCTCAATAGCATAAAGAGAGCAATCTGAGACTTGAAACACCCCCAATTTCTTCAGTCTGTCAAGGCTAGCAAATTTCCTATGGCAAACAAGAAGGCAGAAGTGGTTTGGCAACAAGATTGAGGGAACATTTGAGGGGATAGTGTCGACAGGGGGAAGAAATAGGTAGAGATGGAAATGATTGCTTATAAACTCAAAAAGTCTACTCACTGAAAAAGAGATCCCAGGTCTGGTCACAGTAAAGTCATTCAGTGTCCCACCAAGGCTCCTATACGGTTCGGGAACTTTCAAAGGAGCTAAAAAGTTCCGTTTTCATTTCGTCTTCCCCTTTGGAAAAATCCTTCATTTTATAAGGAAGACTAAGAGTAAGGTAAGATGGAATTCTTCGCATAAAAAAAAGAAATCAGTCTAAGCCGGAAGGCAGGAAAGGAGCGAAGGTAATCTGTGCGTGCAATCTTTCCTCGTGCTTTTCTTTTTTTGAATGACCCCTCTTTTCAAGGGGAGAAGCATTAATTTTATAATATAAGAAAGATGCACTTAAATCAGCTGTTCCCGTATCTGGTGTTAATGGCATACCCGTTCTTCGTGCTTTGGCATTTGCAATAGGAAGTTGATTAGGGGCATGCCTTAAGGAAAGGAGTCACTCTCGCGGGTATCTCAGATAGAGATGTTGCCTCTGTCACTGCATAAACATAAAGAAGAGTTAGATTCATAGTCAATCCACCTGCTCCGGGTCACGCACGAAGGGTAGAACAAAGGAAGCTAAAAGCTTTCCTGTCACTACTCTTTACACGGTAAAGTAAGCATCTTCTTACCAAATTGAATAGACTTGCCTTGTGAGATGGGAAAGCTAAATAGAGGGGCCAGGCCAAGAAAAGAAGTTATATTCAAATGCCACATTGCTTTTCACACTTTCTTCGATTATCTTTCCTCGGTCAAGCTCGGAGGAAGTTGAATCTAGCTCTAAGGAGGTCTTTGCTTTTCACGACTGTTGCTGATTTTTTTCGTTTAAAAAGAATAGCGATTGTTTAGGTTAATCAGCGAGGAGATTGATTCTTACTCTTTCTCGATGCGAAAGATGTTGTGGCTAGGCAAGGTGCGTAGCCTTCTGAGATGGGATGCCGAGAATAAGCTCTTTTAGGAAACCTTAACTTAAGCCCAAGGAATAAGTGGTCTTATCTGCTGTTGCCGATCTTCTCTTTCTTTAGTCCTGCTCGTCTTATGGCATTAGCCTTTGCGGATTAAGGAATTCGCGGGACAGCTGTCTCGGCACACGTCAATCCTTATGTCCACAGCGAGCAGGTTAAGGCACTCTATCTTGCTGCTTGCCTTTATCTTCCAGTCTGCCAAGCAAGTTTGTTTATTCTATGTTATTGAAAAAGAAATCGGTATTTCCCCCAAAGCGCTAGCTTTCATACGCCTAAGAACTTCTAACGTTGTTCTGTCTCCAAACGGAGAGCTCGACCCCTTGCGGGTGAATTTCCCGATTCCTAGCTTCCGCACCAGATGATTGCCACTACCACGTTCTCAGCAAATTCCTTTCAATGCGAATCTAGATCTCGACGTTCGGAGTGGAATTGGTTTAGTCTCCCTAAGGTATACTGTTCCTATACCAGCAGGTTCTTGTGCCGATTTGACCTGCGTCCCGCGGTCCTGTTAAGTCTCGACCAGTTTATACCGAATCGGCGCTTCTGCCCCTTTCAAAATTATCCACTACACTCTAAAGCGTTCAACGATTATATTCGTTAAGTAAGTCATTTTGAAATGGATGTTTTTTTAGTTCCATTTATTTATCTGTAGAACAAGGTACACATTTACGAAAGTAGCTCTCCGAAAGTACTTTCCTTTGAGTTCGAGTTTTACTTTCGAATTCGAACAAGGGTAACATAGAGCTTTAGCTCATCAAAAATCGTTCTTTGCATTGCAGAATTCTTTACTCTGAGATCTATTCCAACATTTGAAGAAATCACGGAAATAAGCTCTGTAGTATCCAAAGAGCTTTTCTTTTGATTAGAGAAGATGTAAACAAAACAATCCTGAAGTCAATGGAATAAGGTGGCTCTTCTCTTGTTCTAGTTCTTCCTTCATCATCCGAGGGAACAAGAAGAAGATGCCCAATCCCCTAATGGACTCCTGGCATTCATCTTCTGTGATTTCAGGAACGGGAAAGAAAGAAGGAGAATCCGCTCTAAAACTAGGGATCTAAGGATGGTTCTTTGGTGGATTTACCACCAAAGCGAAAATCCCACTGTTAGAACATCTAAGAAAGAGGAAAGCCTAGCAATTGGTCTTGCACACTAACTCATGAGTCAACCTAGGAGAAGAACTGCTTTCCAGCCTTTCACTCCTCACGTCAGGAAGTGGGAATAGCAGGCAATCGATGACTGAAATGACTTTCTTAGAAAGATTGCGTAACGCTAGATCTCTTCAGGGTTCCATCTCACTCTCTTTCGGCTCGAAGCCGATAGGAAGCAATGCTTCAAGTCGCTGAGGTAAGTTCCGAGAGAGCTACGCTCCGGGTATTCCTACCATTTCTTCTTATAGGTTAGTCTTATAACTCCTCCCTTCGTCTGACCTAATTCCAGATATGGATTAACTGCAATAGCTATAGGGTGTCCGCGATTAATCAGTTTTTAGCATGAATTAGTCTCTTTGAACTCTTAATTAAAACACTGGAAGGGAATCGCTATCGTCTTTCTAAAGGACGGGGATTTACGTGTATTGCTTATGTCCGATTTGCTGACGCTTTCTTGACTTCACTCACTTCAGAGACGGAAAAAGAATAAGAAAAAGGGGCGTAGCGCTTGAAAGCTGAAAATCCGATACAGAAAGAGAGAAAGCGAGTGGAATAAGACTTTCCTTTTTTCGGCCATTTCTCAGCAATAGCTACCTGAATGGAAGCAAGCAACCCTCGGGGAGAAGAAGAATAGTGGTCGAAGCCCATTTCCCTCAGCTGGAAACTATCTAGATAGCTTCATAGCGCTTAGCTACTTTCTCCTTCTGCGCCGCTAGCGCTACTACTCCTAGTGATAGAAAGAACATCCTCTTTTTCGCAATGAGGCCCATCTCGGACCGGTGACGTATTAAAATGATCTGGATCTCTGGCTTATCTCTTACTTGACGGATTCGATTTCGGCTAGTGGCATTGTTGTGACGATAATCAGGAAAGAACAGGGTTGATTGGCTCTGATCGATACCATCTAAAAGTGCTTGCTTCATCCATTCGTGACATTACCGGGTATTCTTACTAAGTTTCGCCTCTAGTGACTCTTTGAATCATGCGCATGGCTCCATGTCGGCATTTTCATTTGTTTGGGAGGCCTAACGAGTGCTACGAGTGAATGCGTAGCTTTGTCTTCTATTATTTCATTTCGAGTGACAGGTTAGAGGGAAAGATAACTCCCAAAAGCATCCATTCTATTCTCTTAAGAAGAGCTATTTTCCCTTGTTATTTCAAAAATGTGTATCACCATACTGAATCTAGCGCAAAGCAAGGAATGATTATCGGAAGTTGGCTACTTACTTAGGTAAATCAGTTCCTTCTCTAAGACCTAACTGCGCTGTCGAGGGAGATCTTTCAAGAGCACATCTCGGATAGGGAGGGACCGGAATTCCCCTTTTTGAAAGAGTTGCTTGTACTAAAGCTTGAAGGTGGAGATCAACTAAAGGTTGCAAGTAAGCAAGAAGCAAGCAGATATCTATTAGCCGCAATAGGTTGAGTCAGTTAAAGGGTAGCCAAAAAGAAGCTGAAGTCAACGCTCTTACGGAAGTGGATTGCTTGCAGATGATGAATTCTGGGATAAAGATGTTAAAAGAAATTCTCCCCCCTTCTTTCTTCACTCGTCTTAGAGGTAGTTACCGTCCCGTGGGAGACCGCTACGCACCTTAGGCTATTAAGAATCGCCTTTCGCCGGGTGTGATTACAGAATCCTAGATGCGGAGCTTGCCGGGTAAGATGCTGACTTTGCCGGCTATTTCCGATATGGCTAATTCCTATTAGAATATGCCAACATAAGCATAAGACAGCAAAGAAGACACAAAAACCTGAAATTGATCTCTTTGAATCAGGATCTCCGCCCCAGTCAGCATCTGAGTAAGCAACTCGATTAGGTTGCCTTTTGACAGTAGGGAATAAAAGCCCATCTGCTAATCTTCCTTTCACATAACGAAGGATTCTCTTGGCAGCTTGAAGATGTAACTCACGAGGATCATGCATGAATTGACATACTTGGTTTACAGAAAATGGTTTATCTGGGCGTGTAAAAGTGAGTGAGATATTGAAGTGCTCCCACAAGACTTCTTGACTTCTCTGGATGTTTGACAGGGTTACTCTCTTTTTGTGAGAATTGCTGTCCAAGAACCATAGGGGTAGGTGCCGGTTTGCAGTCATTCAAACCAAATCTTTTTAGAAGATCAAGAGCATCTTTCTTCTGAGTGATCTTCATTCCACTAGATGAGCGCTCAACCTGTATGCCCAAAAAAGACTTTAGTTAACCCAGGTCTTTCATGGAAAATTGATGACCAAGTATGAGTTTTAGCTGATCAATTTCGTCTTCTGCATTTCCTGTAACTATTATGTCATCAACATAAAAAGAAGTCCCATAATTAGTTTCACACCTTCTCTCTTGAAAAACAGTGAGTTGTCTGACTTGCTTCGACTGTAACCATTAGAAAGAAGAGTTTTGCCGAGGCTTTCAAACCAGGCTCGTGGGGCTTGCTTTAACCCATGGATTTCCTTTCTCCATTTTCAAACCCATTTAGAATCATCTAAGACATGATATCCTGGTGGTTGCTCCATATATACTTTTGTAGGTCTCCATGCAAAAATGCATTTTTGACATATAGTTGATGAAGCTTCCAACCATAGCAGTTTGCAATAGCTAATGCTAATCTTACAGTTCCGACCTTCACAACTGAACTGAAGGTTTCTTCATAGTCTAATCCATATTGTTGATTATAGCCTTTCGCTACTAGTCTCGCTTTCAATCTTTCAATTGTGCCATCCGGTTTATACTTGATTTTAGAAAGCCACTTACTTCCAATCAAATTTTTCTTTGTAGGTCTTGGCACTATTTCCCATGTGTGATGTTGAAGGAGAGCGTGAATCTCTGCATTCATTGCTTCAACCCACTTAGTTAGGGTCACTAGCAGCTTCACGAAAAGATGTTGGTTCTGAATCTTGAGAGCTGGTAGAAAGAAAAACAGAGTGTAAGACAGATTCTGTACCTTGTGCTTTGGTGGAGGATTGCTCTGTTATGGTGCTCCCTTGGAGTGCACAATTTTCTATAGGAAAGTATCGCCTTGGTTGAACACTGCGGGAGGATCGTCGTGGAGCATTACCTTGTTCTGCAGGTTCAACCTGATCACCACCTTGATGATAAGTATTTGGCAAACTAGCACTTTCATTGGAAGAATCTGATAACTGAGACAGGTTTGGGTTGGTTGATGGCACAGCTGGAGTATGTTGAATTTGAGAGAGGTCAGTGACTTCATTTTCATCTTGATTATTTTGTTCAGCACTTGTGCCAATAGAGTGAGTTGGACTTGTTGGAGTTCCAGTTCCATTTGACGTATCTGAAGGTTCCTCAGGTGGAGTACACCATGGTTTACTAGGAGAAGACGCTGTAGTAGATGAGGTTAAAGTGGCAAAGTCCAAATGATTCTCATCAAACGTTACATGACGGGAAACAACCATTTTTCCTGTCTTAGGAAAAAAAAAGCATCGGTACCCTTTATGCTCATCACTATATCCAACAAATACACATTTCTCTGCCTTCGGGGATAACTTTCTCCTCACTCTTTTATCCACATGAACATAAGATATACACCCAAAGGCTCTTAAGATGAAATAGTCAGGTGACTGACCTGTAACCAGACATACCATTCGAATTTTCACTTGTTGGTAATCTGTTGATGACAAAGACTGCTGTATGAAAAGCTTCACTCCACAAGTGCTTTGGCACTTCACTTTGAAACATCAGTGAAAGTCCCAACTCTTTAATATGTCTATGCTTCCTCTCAACAACTCCATTTTGAGGTGCAGTGTAAGGACATGATAATTGTTGCTTTACTCCAATAGAAGAGCAGAATGTTCGGAATGATGTGGAGCAGAATTCACTACCATTATCACTTCGAAGAAACTTGATTGGTAACTGATAGTGTCGGGTCATCAAAGTCTAAAAGGACTGAAACTAGCACATCGGCTTTAGACTTCAAAAAATAAATCCATGTATAGCGTGTAAAGTCATCAACAAAGCTAACATAGTAATGAGAACCAGAGAGAGAAGTTAGTTCAGGAGATCCCCAACAATCAGCATGAATTAACTCAAAGAAGCAAGAACTACTTTGATTAGCATTAGAAAATGGCAGCTTGTGAT
>NW_025955867.1:162500-166821 GCF_020921035.1 Rhodamnia argentea
TGCGCCTAAGTAGTTGAAGGGGCCAAGTTGCATAATCGTTTTGGCTTATTATACTTCGCTTGCTTGCGCGACCGCCACTCCACTCCTCTTTGCTTTCAAAAGAAAATATTACTTCGCTACCTTTCTCTGAGCTCCTAGGCAACAGATTCTACTCCCTAAGAAGAGTCATTAAGAGAGAGGGATTCTTTTTGATAATTCATGGAATGATCTATGATTTCATTGATAGAGAAAATGAGACAAGAGTGACTCACTCTATTTCTAGTATACAAGAAACAGGAGGCCAAAGACTGAGAACCAATGTGGGACTACTACAAACACTACTACTAGAAACTAACACTATATACAATATACATTAACATCCCACCTCAAACTTAAGATGGTAATTTTGAGACCAACTTGAGTTTGGAAGCTAAGTCACTGAAACGCCCAGGTGGATGTGCTTTAGTGAAAATATCAGCTAGTTGATCCGCAGAGGAGATGGAAAGAAGATTGATAGTACCACTATGGATATGCTGACGAATAAAATGACAGTCAGTCTCAATGTGTTTGGTGCCCTCATGAAACACAGAATTGTGGGCTATCTGAATAGCACTGCGATTCTCACAAAAGAGCGGAGTAGCACCATAATGGGTAATTCCTAGATCCGTGAGTAAGCACCTTAGCCAAAGAAGTGAAGAAGTAGTTTAAGCAATGGCTCGGTATTCTGCTTATGTACTTGATCGGGACACTACGCTTTGTTTCTTACTGCGCCAAGAGATAGGTGAGTCACCTAAAAAAAAAAGTAAGCAGTTGTAGAGCGACGATCAGTGGGATCTCAAGCCCAGTCTGCATCGGAATCGACCTCTGAATTGATTTACCTAGTAGCGACACGAACAGTCCTTTCCAACTCGAGAGAAGTAGGATTCAAGGTGTAGTGTCTTTTACATAAGAATAGTCCGAGTTGTTTCAAGGTAGTGAGTGGTCAATTTAGAGCAAAGAAAACTAGCCAGCAAGCTAGCGAAGCTAACTAGCAAGGAAAAAAACAATGCCTTGGCGCGCTAGAAGCATCCGTTGATTGCCTTGCCAAAGATAGCAGTTTAGTTAGCGTGTCCAGGTCCGGTATCGACACATCGGATCTCACTTTATTCCCTGCGTTACTAGTGTGATTACCGAGCACAGGATAAGATCAAGGAATCAATCGGCTAACAACAATAAAAAGAAAGACATGATGATTCCTAAACCTGAACAGCAGTTCTTGACGGCAAGGTCAAAGATCAATTCCATCTTCAACATTTCAATTCTTTTTGTGTTCAGTCATAAGCCCAGCCCTTTTCTTTTGAAGCTTGTTTCCTCCTCCCTTTGTTCGTAACGTTGGGATTCAATAATCACATAGACGGGAAGCTTTGTTTGATGCTCGCTCTTCTTTATCATTTTTCTTTCCTTGCTTGAATGCTTTCGAATCAAAGAAAGAAAAAAAAATAGCGTAGTCTAAGATCCTAGTCTAGATCCTTTCATGATTGCTTTTCAAAGTCAGATACGACCGGAAGTCTACTCCTATCAGTGAATACCGGTTTTATACATCCCCCTTTTTTTATTATCTATGTTTGTTAGCTATAGTCACAAGTTGGGCTATACGATGGCTTCACTTCTTAATCTGAATCGCCCGGACGTTTGGAGATGGGAGACTGATCAAGTTGTAGGATTGGGTACCCGTGCAATGGCAATGCTTTGGTCTGAAGGTCTCTCACTGGAAGGATCGAAAGGCATACGAAAAAATGGTGGGGCAGATAGATCAAGCTTTCTATGGGGCACTCATCTCCTCTAAAAGAGATGTTGATGACTCCGAGATGGACGACCGGATCGGCAGCGGGGTCCGTGGGCTGGCAACACGGCCGGTTTAGAGAGGATCTCAAGCAACACGAGCGCTGCGCGCTCACGTGAAGCAAGGCAACATTGCATGCTGCTTTTCACGCGCGAGAACAGAGATCAAAACGTTGACGAACCAAGGAGTTCACCGTTGAGAGCCTTGCGGGACTGGTGGACCGGTAACCGTTTAGCTGAGATCCTTTCTACCGCGCTAGGAGCTTGGATGCCCCTACTCCCAACAAGTTGCTGCTGGTCGTGATCGTGGAACTCTCGCTCGAGAAGGTTGTAAGCTGGTCCTTCTTTGGTCATAAGGAGTTTTTTTCTTCTTAGGTCAGGGGCGGCCGGCCGGCCATAGGTTCGAATCCTGCCACCTTTCTTGTGGATCATCCTGTGGTTACCGGATGATGGGAATAACAAAGCAGAAATTTGGAAATGAGCACGAAATGTCAATATATGAATTGTTTCATTATTCGTTATTTCCGGGTCTTTTCGTTGCATTCACTTACAACAAGAAAGAACCACCAGCGTTTGGTGCAGCACCTGCATTTTGGTGCATTCTTCTCTCTTTCCTTGGTCTTTCGTTCCGTCATATTCCTAATAACAACTCCAATTACAACGTATTAACCGCTAATGCACCTTTCTTTTATCAAATCTCAGGGACATGGTCTAATCATGAGGGTAGTATTTTATCATGGTGTCGGATCCCAAGTTTTTATGGATTCCTTCTTTGTTACCGGGGTCGACTCCAAAGCCATAATGTCTCAAAACGAGGAGGCCATAGAGAAACTATTTTTTATTCCTTTGTCTTGAATTTCGTGAAGAACTCCATTCTATCTCTCCCTCGTTACGAACAAAAAAGTAGGGCTGCGCCCCAGTTGTACACTCCTTTCGTTCTACGAACCCTTGTTGATTCTGAACTTCGTTCGCGAAGGAACCGGACTTTTGACGGGTCAGCCCTTTTTTATGCGCCGTTTTACCCTGAAAGGAAAATGAGCTTTGCTCCTCTGGGCGCTAGGCGCTCCCGTGGTTCGCGAGAAGGAAAAAGGACTCATCCTTTGTTGCATCTGGCACGAGATGATCAAGAGAGAGCTTCGTCTATCGATGAACAGCGGATTGACGGAGCTCTTGGCATTGCTTTGTTTTCTCTCCTTTCCTATCAGTGAGTTCCGATCCTTTTGTTCGAAATTTCTTCGTTCGTACCGAACCGCTTGCAGAATCAAATCCTGTTCCACAAGATCCTATATCAGCTATACATCCGCCTTGCATTTATGCCGGAGACGTCGCCAGTGCTATGGGCTTTGGCTTATGTAGATCAAAAATGATGAATGGGATTGTGGCACTCCACTCGCCGCCAATGCGGAAGGATGCCGCCGAAAAGAATGGAAGGCTGCTTCGCTCTGCTGGATGCGTCGGATCCCGTATAACAAGCGAGCTTTTTACCCTCAAATTCAAAGATGTGGGCGCAAAATGCTATTATGCTCTATTGTTGCGTAGCAATAGAAATAGAAGCCCGCTCATGCTGCTTCGGCGGCGCTTTTTCGCCTTCTCTTCGCTCTGGACAGGAGCGCTAGTGGACACGGGGAGGGAGCAGGCGAAGCGTGTCGTTCGTAATGGAAAGAAAGATACCGCTACTTCGCCTCTTTCTTGGACCGCCGGCGCGAACACAGTGGTCTCTGACCAGGACCAGGAACCAATTCGAATTTGGATCTTGACATGTCGGTGGTTTTTAACCGTAGGCATCTTGCCAGGAAGTTGGTGGGCTCATCATGAATTAGGTCGGGGTGGCTGGTGGTTTCGGGATCCCGTAGAAAATGCTTCTTTTATGCCTCGGGTATTAGCCACAGCTCGTATTCATTCAGTAATTCTACCCCTTCTTCATTCTTGGACCTCGTTTCTTAATATTGTGACTTTTCTATGCTGTGTCTTAGGAACCTTTTCAATACGGTCCGGATTGCTAGCTTCCGTTCATAGTTTTGCTACAGATGATACACGAGGAATCTTTTTATGGCGGTTCTTCCTTCTAATGACCGGCATATCTATGATTCTTTGCTCCCAGATGAAGCAGCAGGCATCGGTCCGTAGAACCTATAAAAAAGAGATGGTTGTGACGCGAAGTACTCTTGTGCACCTACGTCACTCGGCTCGCGCGCAACCCCGCCCCCTTAGGTTATGGAAGAATTGAACTTCTTGCTGGGCTGGTTATTCAGAGCCAGCAATTGGCTGCCAGATTTCGTCCCGCAACTAGAAGAAGATCGCTTCGGGGGTCACTATGGCGCGGCTGAATGTAGAGCAGTCCGCCCCTACAGCCTTTGATCAGTAGATTATTTAGAACTTCGGAAGATGGTCAAGGCTCTGACAAGACCAAGCCACTGCACTAGATGCGCATGTAGTCGTAGTAGTCGGCCCAGAATGCCTCTGTTCTATAAAAAAAAGACTACTTTGCATGAATGGGGAATTACGTTCGTTCTTTGATCTG
>NW_025955868.1:0-134821 GCF_020921035.1 Rhodamnia argentea
AAACTATCAGTCCTAGCGGGACGCGATCGTTAGGAATCAATTCGGGGTTATCCACAAATCATGCTATGGCATAGCGGAATCACCCGCGGTCCATTTGCACGACGCTAGCAGATTGTTCTGATACTAATCCTAGATCGACCTACATGGTCTAGAACGTACCCTCGCGATCCTTATGGTCGGGATACTAGTCCGCGGCCGCGTTCTTTAGTCTGCGTACTATCCTATTTAGCCATTCCCCTTCGGTCGATCGTCTCTAGAGTGATCAATTCCGAGTGAGATTACTGAAACGCATCAATGCTCATTTTATTCATAAACTTCGAAATGGGGTCGGAATTCAGAATGTTACAACGGGTGCATGCTTTAAGTGTGGCCAGCTGGGCCATCAGGTGAGGACCTGCCCAAGTCAAGCTCCAGGACCTCCATTTCAAGGGCAACGACCTCAGTACGGACCGCCGGCGGGGGTTGCTCCGCAGAATAACCTGAATAGGCCACCAGCTCAAGGACGAGTCTATGCTGTGGCGCGTAAAGAGGCGGAGGATGCACCTGGCGTGGTCACAGGTACGGTTACATTATGCGATCATGCTGCCTATGCATTATTTGATCCCGGAGCATCGCATTCTTTCGTATCTGCACGGTTCGCTGATTTGGCTAAATTGGATTTGAAACCGTTGGATGTTGTGTTGCATGTCACTACGCCTTTAAAGGATAAAGTATTAGTTTCGTTGGGATGTCAGAACCGTAGGATAACTATTGGCGGTAGAGAGGAACCGATAGACTTGGTTGTTCTGAACATGTTCGACTTTGATGTCATAGTTGGAATGGATTGGCTGGGTAAGCTTAGAGCTGTTATGGATTGTGGTAGCGGGGTGATCGAGTTTCATCCAATCGGTCACCCTAGATTTGAATTTGCAGGGAGTCGAGGGGGAACCTCGATCCCTTTGATCTCGTCACTGGAAGTGACTAAGTTGTTGGACGAAGGGTGCCAAGCCTACCTGGCTGCAGTGGTAGATCCGACGATAGAGGGACCCAAGTTGGAGGATATAGCGGTGGTACGCGACTTTCCCGATGTCTTTCCTCAAGAATTGCCGGGATTGCCACCAGAAAGGGAGATAGAGTTCGTGATCGAATTAGCCCCCGGGACGGAGCCGATCTCAAAAGCGCCCTATCGAATGTCCTTGTCAGAGTTGAAGGAACTGAAGGTTCAAATGCAAGAGCTATTGGATAAGGGCTTTATTCGTCCAAGTGCGTCACCGTGGGGAGCGCCAGTACTATTCGTAAGGAAGAAGGACGGGTCTTTGCGATTATGCATTGACTATAGGCAACCGAACCAGGTCACGGTTAAGAATAAGTACCCGTTGCCTAGAATAGATGACCTGTTCGATCAAGCGCAAGGAGCTGCAGTGTTCTCTAAGATAGACTTGAGAACTGGGTACCATCAGTTGAGGATAAAGAAGGAGGACATACCAAAGACGGCGTTTCGGACACGGTATGGTCACTATGAATTCACGGTTATGCCATTTGGATTGACGAATGCTCCAGCCGCTTTCATGGATCTAATGCATAGAGTGTTTAAGGAATATTTGGATCAGTTCGTCATTGTCTTTATAGACGACATCCTAGTTTATTCAAAGAACTCTGAGGAACATGAACAACATCTAAGTGTAGTTCTACGGACATTAAGAGAGCACTCGCTTTACGCCAAGTTCAGTAAATGCGAGTTCGGCTCAACGAAGTGGCATTCCTCGGACACGTCATTTCTGGAAATGGGATTTCAAGTGGACCCTACAAAGATTGAGGCGGTTATGAATTGGCCAAGGCCGACGTCGATTACCGAAGTTCGGAGTTTCTTAGGACTGGCCGGCTATTATAGGAGATTTGTGGAAAAGTTCTCGTCGATAGCAACTCCTTTGACGAAGCTGACCGTAAAAGATACGCGGTTTGAATGGACGGACAAGTGTGAAAGAAGTTTTCAAGAACTCAAGCATAGACTTACGACCGCACCGGTATTGACGATTCCTTCCGGCCCAGGAGGCTATGAGATATATAGCGACGCATCGTTGAAAGGGCTAGGATGTGTTCGATGCAACATGGAAGGGTCGTTGCTTATGCGTCGAGACAGTTAAGACCTCATGAAATGAACTACCCGACACATGATCTGGAGCTAGCAGCGATTGTATTCGCATTAAAAATTTGGAGGCATTACTTGTGCGGAGAAAGATTCCAAATTTACACGGACCACCAAAGTCTGAAGTATTTGTTCTCCCAACGTGAATTGAATATGAGGCAACGTCGGTGGATGGAACCGCTTAAAGACTACGACTGCGACATTCTATACCACCCCGGGAAGGCGAATAAGGTTGCCGATGCACTTAGTAGGAAGTCAAGCATGGCGCACTTGATGGTCAAGGAGTGGACTCTGTTGGAAGGAATAAGAGATTCCGGATTTAAGCTCGAAGTGTGTCAACTGTCCAGTTTGATGGCCACATTGAGAGTGGAACCAGAGATTCGAGAAAGAGTTAAGGCCTTGCAATCTACGGACGATGAAGTTCGGAAAATCCTCGAGATGGATAAGGAGAAAAGGAAGCCTGATTTTCAAGTGTCGGAGGACGGAACCCCGATGTTTCGTGGAAGGCGTGTGTACCCAAGGACGAGGAATTAAGGGAAAGGATCCCGTCGGAAGCTCACAGAAGTAATTATAGTATCCATCCGGGTAGCACGAAGATGTATCGGAATTTACGACAACATTATTGGTGGAATGGGATGAAAGTGGATGTCGCGAAGCACGTGGCAAAATGTCTGACGTGCCAGCAAGTGAAGGCACAAAGATCGAGAACCGGGAGGCCTACTTCAACCGTTAGAGATTCCCGAGTGGAAGTGGGAGCACATTACGATGGATTTTGTTATGGCCTTACCGAGGAGTCAAAGGGGACAAGACTCCATATGGGTAATCGTGGATCGATTGACCAAGTCTGCACATTTCTTGGCGGTGCGAAAGGACTTCGCCATGGACAGATATGCCGAATTGTATATGCGACAAATCGTTCGACCGCATGGAGTCCCAGTGACAATCACGTCAGATAGAGACCCTAAGTTTACCGCTTCATTCTGGAAGAGCCTGCAGGAGGCAATGGGGACAAAGTTGCGATGCAGTACCGCCTATCATCCCCGGACGGACGGACAATCCGAGAGGACTATTCAGACATTAGAAGACATGCTAAGGGCGTGTGTCATAGATTTCAAAGGAGGTTGGGAGGAACAGGTTGCACCTTGTGGAGTTCGCTTATAATAACAGCTATCGCCAGAGTATTGGGATGGCACCATTCGAAGCGCTATATGGCGAGCGTGCGAACGCCAATATGCTTTGGGACGAAGTCGGTGAGAGGAGTATAACAGGCCCGGAGTTAGTAGAACGATCGGTTGAAGCAGTGAAGGTGATTAGAGAAAGACTTAAGACCGCCCAAAGTCGCCGTAAAAGCTACGCCGACGCACGACGTAAGCCTTTGGAATTCCAAGTGGGAGATCATGTGTTCCTTAAGGTATCGCCAATGCGAGGATTATCTCGATTTGGGAAGAAAGGGAAACTAAGTCCAAGATACGTGGGACCTTTCGAGATACTAGAGCGAATTGGAACCCTGGCCTATCGACTAGCCTTACCGCCAAATCCGTCGCAAGTCCACAACGTCTTTCACGTGTCAATGCTACGGAAGTATGAGCCCGATCCGACCCATGTTTTGGATTATGAAGCTATAGAAGTAGACGATCGAGTGACGTACGTGGAAAGGCCAGTGAGGATTGAGGACGGGAAGGAGCAAGTCTTGAGGAACAAGACGATCCCGTTAGTGAAGGTAATTTGGGAGCACCACGGAACCGGAAGGAGCCACCGGGAAAGCGAGGAAGCAATGAGGCGTCAACACCCCCACCTGTTCGAGTAGTTAAGTCTTGTAAATTTCGAGGACGAAATTTACGTAAGGGGGGAAGAGTTGTAACATTCTGAATTCCGACCCCATTTCGAAGTTTATGAATAAAATGAGCATTGATGCGTTTCAGTAATCTCACTCGGAATTGATCACTCTAGAGACGACCGACCGAAGGGGAATGGCTAAATAGGATAGTACGCAGACTAAAGAACTCGGCCGCGGACTAGTATCCCGACCATAAGGATCGCGAGGGTACGTTCTAGACCATGTAGGTCGATCTAGGATTAGTATCGGAACAATCGCTAGCGTCGTGCAAATGGACCGCGGGTGATTCCGCTATGCCATAGCATGATTTGTGGATAACCCCGAACCGATTCCTAACGATCGCGTCCCGCTAGGACCGATAGTTTCCCTCGCGATAACATGACAACCAGGATCGCCGTGGTCCGAATAATTCTTAAACGTGATAAAAATCACGGGTCGATACACGTAGCTCCCGAGAGCCGCCCGTCGTCCCGAGATGCACCGAAACCCCGATGGGCTAATTTTTAGCGCGAAGTGAACTTCGAAATCGACGGCCGGGTATTTGAGAATTCCATTGCAAATAAATTGGACGTCGCCTCACCAGAGTTAATAAGGATTTTATATCGCAGTATGAGTCGGAAAAAGTGGAGATCAAATCGTGGCGAGAAGTGCACCCCGGTCCCGAATTTCGTTCAGCATTTTGAGAAACCGCGAAGGAAAATTTTGGCCACTTCACCATCCCATCACATCAGCCAAAATTATCAAAGAAATGGAAAAGAAAAATGCTCTTGAAGTGCCCAAGTCCCAAGGCTCATTAAAACCCCAATTTCCCCAAAAACCCCATACCTAACAACACTATTCATGTCATATACCAACCCCCCACTATCTTGTCACTCTTGAATGAGGACTAGTCACTCAAATCACTCTCTCTCTCTTCTCTTGTGGGCTGATGCAATCTCTCCCTCTCACTCCCATTCTCATTTTCACTCAAGTTCACTCTCAAACTCTCTCAAGTTCTCTCATCTCTCTCCCTCTTGGCACCTCCCATTTCCGGCGACCCCGAAGTGCTACAACCGACCAGCCACCACCTTGCCATCGTTCAGCCACGACTTTCCGAGCATCTCGCCGCCGATCAGCCACCGATCAGCTGCCGTTTGGCCGCGAGGTTGCCGGGAGCTTGAGGGGTGATTTTGGGCTCATTTGGAGGAGTTTCAAGCTCAAACTCAAGTAAGCAACTCCCTAATCCTTGAGTAGGCTAATGGGTTACTAATGAGCATGTTTAGGGCTTGATTTAGTGAAATTTTGGGCGTCGGGTTACTGTTCACAGTAGGGATCCGAAAATGAAATAAGTGCTTGGATGGTTTTAGGAGTTGGATATGTGATCTTTTATGCTAGAAATGGATGCTTGGGCCTAATTAGAGGTTAATAAGCATGGAAATAGGACTTCGGGTTATTGTTCATCGAAGCCGTGCACTGTTCATCGCGACGGGGTACTGTTCATTCGCGTCGGGGTACTGTTCATGGCAGAATTGAAAGTGAGAAAGACGTTTGGATGATTTTAGAGACTTGATTGGAGGTCCTAAGTGGTTTGAGATTTGATTGGGGGTGTTAGGACTGATCTATATTGCATCTAGGGATCAAGGGATTAGTTTGTGGCTTAAATACGTGACTAAATGTCATTTGGAGCAATGTTGGTCATGAGTGAATCTAATGCTATGATATTGCCTTGAGAGTCCGATTATGCGACTAGAGCTAATGCATGTGTAATGCTATGTTGTGATGTCGATTGGGCCTTATTACTATTCGGCCATGGCGTGATGAGTTGAGAAATTATTAATTGAATCAGTGATGTGCCCTAGTGCATTTGGCCATGTGATGAGTGGTGCGAGTCAATTATTAAGAATTGGGCTTGATTCTGCGTGTACTCGATCATGAAATCTTGTTTATGTGAATCGATTGAATTGTGGGCATGGAATGCGATTTGCATGATTTGTGGATGAAAATGTTATGAATACCCCTGATGCGCCTATAAGACGCGGGGAGTGTACTTGAATACCCCGATGCGCCTATATGACGCGGGGATGGTGTTTATGAATACCACGATGCGCCTATAAGACGCGGGGAAATGTATTGGTAAATGTGATGGTGAGATGAATACCCCGAGGCGCCTATATGACGCGGGGAAGGTGATACGATTACCCCGAGGCGCCTATATGACGGGGAGTGTGATTTTGAATAGTCCGAAATGATAATTGCGGACCCGATTGCTGGAATTGATCCCCTTGAATTTATTGCCATGCATTGTGATTGAATTGTTGATAAGTGCCTAAGTACGAAGCTTGTTACTATAGATTTGGTGGAATATTGATTTGAAGTGTGCATGGTGTCAATTCTCTTTAATTGATAATTTCGAGGTTATTATTACTACTAGTGGTATGTTGGGTTTTGGTCTTAATAGAGTTGGCTTGGAGGTACTTGTTATCCTGAGCGAGGCTTAGGGGTTAGCTTATTGAGATTTATTCTCATAGTTGTATCCCAAAACCTTTTCGGACCCCGACCCCGAAAATGTCGCCGCCGCTTTTGGGATACCGAGACGAATGGACCGTATAGTGACCAAATATGTGATAGGCGATGGTAGGGTGTACTATAGGCACTATAACACCGATTCGATGGAGGAGGAGGACGCTGAAGAGCCAATGGAGTCGACCCGGAAGATGTGCCACCACCGGCAGATGTCGCGGATCGAAGACCGCAGTAGGGCCCCTTACTTTTTGGTACATCCCGATGGATGGATGTGGTCTCGTAGAACGCCTACCCTTAGTTGTCATATATTTTGTGGGAACCCTATTTACCCAAGCTGACTGTCTCCCTTGTATCCTCATGTATTTTGTCCTTATGCGTTGTAAGAACGATCGTCTCTTTATGTTATGAAAAATCTCTCGTCTTCTAAAGTCATTCCGTTTAATTCTACCATTTGGGTGTTGCATCGCTTCCGCATGTGCATATTGCATCGCGTTCAAATTTATTGTCTTGTCGATCCTGGAAGATATATAGCGAGTGAGGGATGTTAGCGTGCCAAAAAGGACACGGGGCGTGACATTTTGTGACCTCGAAAAGTATTTTTTATGAATTTTTCAAGTATTTTCCTATTTTCGAAAATATTAAAAAAAACGAAAAATATGAAAAATTATTTTTTGTTCCAAATTGGTTCCTTAGGCTTGGCCAAGGCTTCCAATGTTGATTTTTAATTTTTTTTGATTTTTTGTGAATTTTTAATGAATTTTGGAAAATAAGACTAAAGGAAAAGCGATTAAAAATTCGTGTGTCAACAGTTGCCCCTCTTTGAAAGTAATCTCGGTTAGAGGTTGCTTTCAAAGACAAGGTGACACCTGGATCCTTAATCGACCCCGCTGGGGAAAAATCTAAAGAAAATAAGTCTTGACATTCAATTGCCTTTCCTTTGCTATTAAGACTCAAAATCCGTGGGGAATTGTTTCAGTTCATGCTCATTTATATGAAAGGGAGATGAAAAGAGAGAGAGACTTACCTGTGGCTCACCTGTATATGATCCGTGATTTGTCGATCCGAGGTTGAAAAAAAAAAAAAAAAAAAATTGAGTGTACGGAATTACCTGTGGACGGTTTGGCGTGATTTACAATGGTCGGCGTCCGTATGATGTCGAGTGGTGGTTTGAAGATTTGTGGGGGAGGTTCACCCTTGTAACAAAGGGGTTTCACCTATTTAAAATGGGTTTGACTATCCACTAGGGATTCATCATTTAAAAAGGGGGCGAGATCGGCTTTCGTCTCTCCAAAACTACTCACCGTCGAAAGGGAGGTTCACCCTTGTAGCAAAGGGGTTTCACCTATTTAAAAGAGATTGGCTATCCTCCATGCGGGGACTCACCATCTAAAAAGCGAGATCGGCTTTCGTCTCTCCAGCCTACTAACCGTCTGAGGGGGGAGGTTCACCCTTGTAACAAAGGGGTTTCACCTATTTAAAAGAGATTGGCTATCCTCCATGCGGGGACTCACCATCTAAAAAGCAGATCGGCTTTCGTCTCTCCAGCTACTAACCGTCTGAGGGGGGAGGTTCACCCTTGTAACAAAGGGGTTTCACCTATTTAAAAGAGATTGGCTATCCTCCATGCGGGGACTCACCATCTAAAAAGCAGATCGGCTTTCGTCTCTCCAGCTACTAACCGTCTGAGGGGGAGGTTCACCCTTGTAACAAAGGGGTTTCACCTATTTAAAAAGATTGGCTATCCTCCATGCGGGGACTCACCATCTAAAAAGCAGATCGGCTTTCGTCTCTCCAGCTACTAACCGTCCGAGAGGGTGCCATCCGAGGACCTAGGTTGACTAGTGTACCTACAGAGCTCAAACCCTATTTCAAATTTTCAAATAAGCAGATCGGTTTTCGTCTCTCCAGCTACTAACCGTCCGAGAGGGTGCCATCCGAGGACCTAGGTTGACTAGTGTACCTACGGAGCTCAAACCCTATTTCAAATTTTCAAAAAAGCAGATCTGAGGACCGGGGGGTGCCGGAAGACCCGCAGAAAATCCAAGTTAATCAAATCTTAAAATGCAACTTTTCTGAGGATTTGGGATCACTAGGGAACCCGCAGAAAGTTCAATCAAATATCATTAGAATGACAATTCTAAGTCCCGAGGAGAGACTTAAGAATTCTTAGACAAATTTTCAAAATTATTTGCGAGGGAAATGTGCCCAATCACAAGTTCAAATTTTCACTGGGGATGGACTTTGAGTGACACATCCCGAGTGTTCTACAAAAAGATTGTTTTAAAAGTTTTTCAAAAGTGTTTTCCTTCATCCAAGAGGGCTTCTCACCATTTAGGAAGGCTTTTCTTAAAATTCAAATTTGCTCACAGGAAACCTAACCTTGAGGTTTCGGGATCATTCGAGATGCATACAATCCGACCGATCAGAGAAGGCATTTTAAAAGGGGACCGTAATTCAGGCCAGGTCAAAGGCTTATCAAAGGATATTCATTTTGAGGTTTAGAAACGAATTTTGATCAGAAATAGCTTCTTCGGGTCTACAAGTCAAGAACCCCGAAGTCATGATAAGACAGGATTGTACTTACCTCTTTAAGCGGTAGCTTCCTGTGTGATCTCTCGCATCAACGTGAAACACCTCTTAGATCAAAAAAGTCTTGGTGACAGGTTGTATCTTGGCTTAAGGTGGGCTCTTTAAGAATGGCCATATTTTCAAAAGAGGGGTAAACTCTGGTGATCACCTTGACATTTTTCCAGCATTCATTTGCCTTTTGCAATAGATTCATGATCGTTCTTTCTTCAATGATTTTGAGGATTTTCCTCTTTCATCTTGCTAATTTTTTCAGGATTTGCCCTTTTCGGGGTGTTCTTTTCATGGGCTTTGGCCTTGCTTTTACCAGGCACTTTGCTTTTTCTAACCCTTTCATTCTTCATCATTTTTCGCATTGACCGGCTCTTTTGAGACAAGTATCAAGAATTTTTCCAAATTATGCATTTTGGCTTATTGCCGGTAATTCCTTTGCTTGCCCCGGTGTGGGGAGGGTGATCACCAACAAGGGTTTAGAAATGAATATTCAAAGGCTCAAATTGGCTTTTCAAAGGGGTAAGTGTTCGGGGATATAGAAATGAAATGCTTTTCTTCACTTTGAGGTGTTCCGAGTCTTTGCTAGAAATCACCGGAAGCTATCACAAAAAGATTGATGCAGGTTAGCACAATAAAGTCTTACCTGATCTTTTCTCCAAGGAATCATCCCATGAACCTCCAAACATGCCCCGGTGTGGGGTGGTTCTTGACAGGGTTGTATTCATAAAATTCTCCCTTTTTGGCTCGGAGTGGTTATCAAGGGATATAAATGTGTATGGATAATTTTGAAATGGAAATGCCTTTCATCACTTCAATCCATGTAATCACCGCGAATGACCCATACGTCCCAAAATTAAGCTCTTTCGCTCTATCACTCTCACTCATCACTCAAGTGTATCGGGGACGTATTTAAGGACAAAGTTTGCCTCTTTTCATCTGAAGGATCACTCTTTTGAAAAGCTTTCAAAGCATGCCCTTTTATAGAAACTCGGGGTATTTCATCAAAAATTCATCATTCGCAAAAATCTTCATTAAGAGGGTATTCAAATGACGTTTCTGAAATTTGAAAGGAATGTTTCTTTGAAAGAGCTCTGTTGCTTTGCAAATCCAAATTTTTCCACGTTTTAAGCATAACAGTATATGAAAATACTTTGTAAAAGAGGAGAACCTCAAACCTGTCTTCTTCAAATATTGGCTTCTGTCCCCTGTAAAAACAAAAGGAAACAAATCAGTTCAAGATATTCCAAAATTTTAAGTTCCGAAGCGATTTCTCCCGTATTCTCCGGATGTTGACTCATGTTTCCTGTAAAAATAAAAGGAAACAAATCGGTTAAAAATATTCAAAATTCCAATTCCCGAAGCGACTTCCTCCTGTCATCTCCGGATGTTGACTCCTGTTTCTTGTAAAAATAAAAGGAAACAAATCAGTTAAAAATATTCAAAATTCCAATTCCCGAAGCGACTTCCTCCTGTCATCTCCGGATGTTGACTCCTGTTTCCTGTAAAAATAAAAGGAAACAAATCGGTTAAAGATATTCAAAATCTGTGATCCAAAGTAACAGATAACTTCCCTTTTGATCAATTGCTTTGCAAAGTTCTTCATGATTCCCAATTCACCTGCAAAAATACGAATATATGCTAATGCATGTATGCAAATGTCATGCGAATGCAAAATCTTTATGTGACTCGGATCTGCTCATCAATCGCTTTGAAGCTCAATTTATTTCAAGGAAAATATCTCTTCACGGCGTCTGCATTTCTTGGACTTGTCAACTCTTCTCCGTCCATGTTTACAAGTATAAGAGCTCCCCCGGATAAGACTTTCCGAATCACGTAGGGGCCTTCATAATTTGGCATAAATTTGCCTCCCGGGTGTTGTGCATTTGGAAGCATTTTCTTCACAACTAGCATCCCTGCTTCAAAATTTCTGGGCTTAACCTTCTTGTTAAAAGCTCTGGCCACCTTTTTCTGATAATTTTGACCATGACAGATAGCCCTTAATCGCCTTTCATCAATCAAATTCAATTGTTCGTGTCTCTGCCGGTCCCACTCATCCTCTGTGAGTTCTATTTGAGACAGGATCCTTAAAGAGGGGATTTCCACCTCTACCGGTAGGACTGCTTCCATACCGTATACCAAAGAATAGGGAGTTGCCCCGGTTGAAGTACGAATCGAAGTTCGGTAGGCCATGAGAGCATATGGCAATCTCTCATGCCAATCTCGATATTTCTCAGCAGTTTTGGCCAATATCTTCTTGATATTCTTGTTTGCCGCTTCCACGACTCCATTCATTTGTGGGCGGTAAGGTGAAGAATTTAGGTGTCGTACCTTAAATTGTTCCAACAATTGATCGACTACCTTGTTGTTCAAATTTGAGCCATTGTCTGTAATGATGGCTCTTGGCACTCCATATCTTAAGATGATATCTCGCTTGATAAACTTAGCCACACTATTCGCGGTGACATTGGCATATGAGCTGGCTTCAATCCATTTGGTGAAATAATCAATAGCAACCAGAATGAAACGATGTCCGTTGGAGGCCTTTGGGTTGATAGGGCCGATCATATCAATTCCCCACATGCAGAACGGCCGGGGCTCTGACATTTGATGTAGCTCGGTTGGTGGCGCATTTATCCTGTCGCCGTATACCCGACATTGATGACAGGATCTAACATGCTGGTTGCAATCCGACTCGATAGTCATCCAGTAATATCCGAGTCTCATAATCTTCTTGGCGAGGAGGTGACCATTCATATGCGGCCCGCACTCTCCTTCATGAATCTCTTTCATAATGAGATTTGCTTCTTTGGAATTCACGCACCTCGGCAGGATCGAGTCAAAGGATCTCTTGTATAGGATCTGTCCGCTGAGGAAAAATTTAGATGTCATCTTGCTTATGTACTTTTTATCTTCTCGGTTGACTGTTCATGGGAATTCGCCCTTCGGTAGGTAATTCTTGATGTCATGATACCACGGTTCCTCACCGGGTTCTTCTTCAATGACCATGCAGTATGCGAGTTGCTCAAGGATGTCAATCCTTAACGGTTCTATCTCAAGACCATTTTGCACTTGTAACATGGCTGATAATGTGGCCAAAGCATCAACAAAATGGTTCCGAGTTCTCGGCAGATATTCAAAAGTGATCTCCTCAAAATGTTGGATCGGCTCCTCGAGGTACTTATGGTAAGGAATAAGCTTGGGATCCTTTGTCTTCCACTCTCCTTGAGTTTGTAAAATGATTAGCATGGAATCTCCATATACCAGTAGCTTCTTCACCTTTAATGAGATGGCCAATTGTAATCCTAGTATGCGGGCTTCATATTCGAAATGTTGTTGGTGCGGGGGAATACCAACTTGGCTGAAACTGGATAATGTTGATCTTCAGGGGATATCAAAACTGCCCTGATACACGATCCAGTGAGGTTCACTGCGCCGTCGAAGTACATTGTCCATTTGTCTTCGGATATATTCAGGATTTGACCTCCCTTGTTTTGCTCTGAAACGTCCTTAGGAGGGTTCTCGGCTAGCATATCAGCAATTGCTCTTCCCTTGACGGATTTTTGGGAAGAGGTTTTGATATCAAACTCTGAAAGCAATATTTGCCATTTAGCCATCTTTCCTAGCAATGTTGGCTTCTCCAAAAGGTATTTGATAGGATCATTCTCGGTGACCAGTTCTATATGATAATGCAGCGTATACTGCCTCAATCTGTGGAGAACCCAAACCAATGCTACGCAAGTCCTTTCCACCGCTGGGTATTTGGCTTGAGATGTTGTGAATTTTTTTGCTCAAATAATATATGGCTCGCTCTTTACGATCTTTGGGGTTAGTTTGGGCAAGTAAAGCTCCCAGGGATTCATCGTTAACCGTCAGATATAGAGTTAGAGGAATATTAGGGATAGGAGGTACCAAGATCTTGGAGGTCGTACCAAATATTCCTTGATCTTCTCAAATGCTTGTTGACATTCCGCATCCCATTTGACTTTTGCACCTTTCTTTAACAACTTGAAGAAGGGTTTCGCCGTTTCTGACGGTTGGGATATGAATCTGGATATATAATTCAACCTTCCCAGTAGACCCCTTACTTCCTTAACGGTGGAAGGAGTTCCTATTTCCCATATAGCTTTGATCTTGGAAGGGTCAATTTCAATACCACGGCTGCTCACCACAAATCCTAGCAGCTTTCCGGATCTTGCGCCAAATACGCATTTCGCAGGATTCAACTTGAGCTTATATTTTCTCAATCGATCAAATAACTTCTTCAGCACTTTAACATGGTCTTCTCCAGGCTTGGACTTGGCAATCATATCATCCACATAGACCTCGATCTCCTTATGTATCATATCATGAAAAAGGATCACCATAGCCCCTCGATATGTTGCACCCGCATTTTTCAACCCAAATGGCATCACCTTGTAACAAAAAGTTCCCCATTGTGTAGTGAATGAGGTCTTGATCTTATCTTCTTCCTTCAGACATGATCCGATTATATCCCGAGAATCCATCCATAAAGGAGAACAATTCAAAATCCGCAATGCTGTCGACGAGCACATCAATGTGCGGTAGGGGAAAATCATCCTTGGGACTAGCTTTGTTCAAGTCCCGATAATCCACGCATATTCTAATTCTCCCATCCTTCTTCTTAAGCGGTACGATATTGGCGACCCAATCGGCATATGGGACGGCCTCGATAAATCCAACTTTAAGGAGCTTCATCACCTCTTCCTTGATTTTATCCGCCGATTCGGGATTCATTCTTCTAGGTGATTGATTTACTGGTGTGCAAGAAGGATCTGTGGGCAAAGCATGCTCCACAATCTCACGATCTAGACCCGGCATTGTTGACACCCGAATTTTTAGTCGGTTTTCCTTTAGTTTTATTTTCCAAAATTCATTAAAAATTCACAAAAAATCAAAAAATTAAAAAAATCAACATTGGAAGCCTTGGCCAAGCTTAAGGAACCAATTTGGAACAAAAAATAATTTTTCATATTTCTCGCATTTTTTTTAATATTTTCGAAAATAGGAAAATACTTGAAAAATTCATAAAAAATACTTTTCGAGGTCGCAAAAATACATAAAAATGTTCAATATTTTTCTTTTAATTCCCTTTTAATATTGACCTCAATAAAAATCAAAAATTGAGTTTAATCTTAGGTGTTTCTTCACAACGCCTAAGGTTGAATTTGCACAAAAAATACCAATTGAGTCTCTTTATTTGCAATTTTTGCACATTTGTTGTCTAGACATTCAATTGCAGTCCCTTTGAACTTTAATTTGATCAATTCCACCCTCAATTGCACGAATTGCACGAATTAGGCAAAATCCCCAAAATATTTTCAATTTAGTCCCTCAATCGGTCAATTTTTGAAATTACTTTTAATTGAGGGACTATCATTGCAAAATCGGACTGTCACCCTATGTTTTCATGCATTCTAAATCGATTGGAATGGGTTTCGGGATCCAATTTGGTCAAATTGACACTCAATTGAACATTTCCCCAATTTGGGATTTTAGAAAAATTTGGGGTTTTTGTGCAAATTGATAAGAAATTTTGGGCGAAATTGCATTTCTAGATAATATCCAGGCCCCTAAGTGCAATTTTCAAATTTAATTGCAAAAATTCCAAGTCAATTTTGTTTAATTTTGAAAATTACGCGAAGTTCATTGTCTGAACCGGTTCGGACCGGTCGATTCGGCCGGTCGGACCGGTCGAACCGGTCGGAATGATGCTTCGTCTTCCTCGTAACGCCCGTGCATATGAACAGTGAATGGCATGATTTGGACGATCAAATTGACAGGCCAATTGGTGATAATCGAAGCAATTAATTTAGGCGTTTTGTTCCCCAGGTTGATACGCGTTGATTGAGCCAAGTATCAAGATCAATGGCCGCCGGAGGAGCTCCGGCGAGCGACCAAAGTCACGGCGACATGAAAAAGTCAACAGCCCGCAAATCAAGTGCAATTCGCGCGTAATTGACATCGCCGGAGCACCAAACGGAGTCCAACGGAATTGCATTCCGTTCTTGACGCCGTTTAGACCATTTGGCACACTTGAGCACGTGCGGAGGAAGCTCGGCCAGCTCACATTCGACGCGCGCAAATTCGAAAGTGGGTATAAATAGCTGGGAAGCTTCGCGAATGAGAGAGGTTCATTTGCTCGCCCGGGCAACAGAATAGAGATAGAGAGAGAGAGAAAGCGAAGGAGAGCTCACCTTCTCGCCCGAGCGATCGAAGGTTTGAGCTCGGCCTCGTGAGTTCTTCGCGAAGGCAATCCAGAGAGAATCGAACCTCGCCGCTACTTCGGGAAGCTTGCCCGAACCTTGGAGAAGCGATCGCGGCCTCGGATTAGCTCGAAACCTTCAAAATCGGTGAGTCGACTTCTCAAGCTTCTTCTTGTGCAATCATGGCGTCGCATCATCCCGAGCATGATTGTTGCAATTAGTTTGTGCGTTTTACTCCTTGAGCATCACGACCACAATCGCACTTCGTTTTTGCATCGATTTCCCTCGAATCACGCGAGTCGAACCCCCAACCTTGCTCGGTGCGGCCGAACACCGGCCAGGCTATTTCGGACCTTGCGAGCTCGATTCGAGCTCGAGGTAAGTTCACTTACCTCTTATTCGCTTCGTGTGATATGATTTGATTGTTATGCTATATGCTTTGTGCGTTTGAAGTTCCGTTGTCGCGATTGTGATTGATCCGATTCTCGCGATTTAGTGAATAAAATACTTAGATCTTTGGATATGTTATAGAGGAGGTTCGGGTGAGTTGTTTGGCGTTGGTTTCACGTTATTCCGGCGAGATCTCACCGTCGGATCTCGCCGGAGGGATGTCGGCCGTCCGTTTAGTGGTCGTCGCGAGGAAGAAGAAGAAGGTGACGTGGCGGTCAACGTGGTCGGCGGTCGACGTGTCGGGGCGGGTTGGTCCGGCTCGTCGGCGGCTCGGCTCGGCCGTTGGCGCGGACGAGCCGAGTCGATCTCATCCAACGGCCCGGATTATTAGTTGAGTTTGATTACGGGCCGTTGGATCTTTATTTTTATATTTTTGGATATTAGATATATTAGATTAGAAAATAGAAAATGTAAAACGGTGTCGTTTAATGTAGGCGATTCGGCGTCGTTTTGGCTATAGAATGGATGGACGGTCCGGATCAAGTCTAGGTTAGATCATGACCGTTCATGCATTTAACTCGATCCGGCGTCGTTTTAGCAAGAGTAGGACGAATGGCTGAGATGAGATCTAGGTTAGATCTCGGCCGTTCATTCGATAAGCGGATACGTCGTCGTTTTGGTTCCGTAAAGATTGGACGGTGCGAGATCGGGTTTAGAATTAATCGCAGCCGTTCATTGCTATAAGTGATGCGGCGCCGTTTAGACTAAGACCCGGAAGCGTCGTCGTTTTGATTAGGGTAGAGTCAATGGCTGAGATTGATTTAAGAGTTGATCTCGACCGTCCATTTCTTTTATATATTTTCGAATAATAGGAAATTAGTTTAGAAAATAAAAAAATCAAATAAATAGCATACGGCGCCGTTTTTAGTCGTAGAGGGGTTCACGAGCGGTCGGACCGGGTTGACCGGCCGTTGACCGGTTTGACCCGGTCCGGTTCATTAATAAAAAATAATAAAAAATAAAAAGAAATTTCCAAAAATCCAAAAAAATTGTAAAAATACTTAGAAAATTCATAAAAATTCCCGGATTTTCACAAAAAATTTCTAAAAATTCCTAGATCGATTCGGGACTCATAAAGTCTGGATCGAAAATTTTTGAGACTTCAAGGGTCGATTAATTTCGATCCGGAAAATTTCCAATATTTTTTAAAAATAAATAAAAATTCCAAAAAATAGAAAAAATTAGAAAAATTCAAGAAAATCACAAAAAATGAGAAATGGCCACATTCAACTGGCCAAATCGAAATTTTGTGATTTTCGGGTCCCGAACCCCAAAAAATGACCATTCTACCCTTCCGGGCCATTCGCCCCAAATTTTTACCAAATCACCCCGATACCCAAAATTGATTTTTGTGTGGGCCGATAGGGCCATTTTAGACATATCAAACCCTGATTGATTGATTTGATTGCTTGTAATGATTTTGACTCGCGTTAATTCCTCGATTGTGATTGATTAGGATAGAAAAATCCCATCTCGTATGAATACTTAGATTTTTTAGGACCTACCTCATCTTATATCGCATCCGCATGAAATCTTAGGTTAGAAAAACAATCAACATCGGTAACCGAAAGGGCGTCAAATATGAAACTTGGCGTAACCAAATCCCCGGACCCAAAATCTCTGGTTTTCGCGGAACCGAACGGTTTCTCCCGACCGCTCGGTAAGGTTTTCCGATCGTACCTTCCAATAAATCGATCGGTGGCGACTCCAAATTGCATGTACATCTCGCACATGCCACCCGACCACACAAGGTCAATTTCGATATTTGAAAAATTTTACCCGACATCGCGATTCGAGTAATGGGTCTTGGGAGAGACTCGCGATCCCCCATATATATGCCTATAAAAGGAGGGATCGGCTCGTTAGCCCTATTCCACCCCGGGAAGGAAATTTCCGGGAGGGTCGCGACAGATCGGCGACTCCGACCGGGGAATACTTTAAGAGGATTTAAGCCGATAAAAATGCTGATTGTTTTCTAACCTCGTTTTTGCGAGATGCTCTTGAAGATGAGGTACGTCCACTAACAAAAAAGTGTTAAATGTTGATGCAGATGGGAGTTATAAGGGGTGGCGTCTGTGCTAACCATTTTTGATGCGAGATATGGAGTTTTGGATTGTTTGTTTATTTATGCAAATTTTGAAGCGGTGTTTTGAATATAAATTGTGGTGCATGTCTTGCATATTTCGAGGATCACGACACTGCACACACAAGCGCCTAAACCCGAGCCGCGAAATCACCTCTTAGGTCGCCATAGATAGGGATCGGTATGCGAAGCTCTTGTGTTTGATTGCACTTGGGTTGACCATATTTGATCCCGCTCGCTATGTAAGATTGATGGTCCTACCCACTTGTTGTTTGATTGCGCTTGTGGGCGGCCCATCGATTTGTATAGCGGGAGCCTTTTTAGGTCCATACCCGAGCCTTTTTGATTTCTTTAGAGTTAAACCTCACCTGTCTCATGCGCATGTGAAATGGATGGTTGGTATACCTAAAACCAAAAACCAAAAAAAGAGTAACATCGGTTGGTAAGGCTTTCTACCCTTTTTATTTTGAACTTGTAAATTTAAATTTTGCATATCATACATGTCCACTACATATCATCACAATTTGTAAGATCGTTTAAGTGATCGGGGTTGAAAGTCAAATTTTCCTTTTTAGGATAGATGGCGCCCCAAAGTCGTGTTGATGCACCCGATGTATTCACATGGGAGCGGAGGACCATTCGACGCGAGGACCGAGTACCCGCTACATTCCGAGTTTTCGGATTTGTTCACGGACGAGAGCTCAACGGACGGAACCGCATCCGTAGCGAGAGTTGCGATTATACCCGATGTGGACGATATTTGGAGCTCGAGCGCGAGAAAGAAAGAATCTGGGAATTGTACATGAAGTTGGCGAGGAAGCCTCATGCTACCAAGACGGCCCCAAAACATTCCCCGATTAAGAAGAAGGAAATCATCACCATATCCTCCGATGATGAAGAAGATATCAAGCTTCCCGAGATAGTAGAGATTTCATCGGATGAGGATACCATTCTTCTTGTCTAGATTAGTACGACTTTGGGGCATTTTCTAGGTTTCATTATATTTTGAGTCTATTATGTACTTTCATCGACATTTATTGTCCGAACATCTCTAGATACTTGTCATGTTCTATCTTTTTTGACTTTATTGTATTAGACTTGTAAAT
This sequence comes from Rhodamnia argentea, assembly GCF_020921035.1. NCBI lineage: Eukaryota > Viridiplantae > Streptophyta > Magnoliopsida > Myrtales > Myrtaceae > Rhodamnia > Rhodamnia argentea. The sequence goes on from NW_025955868.1 coordinate 18,908, forward strand.
TTCATGAGTTGTCAATTTGTGAACGACTTTTTACCCCGATTACGCTTAAACGATCCTAATCAAATTACATGCCATCTTTGGGTGAGATTTGGTCCATAATTACCCTATTTGGCTTATTTGGGTCAAGTGGGAGTAGTTGACCCTCATGTTACCAAAAGATGACATGGAATTTGGTTAGCACATTTGCATCACATTACATGCATATGCATATTAAACTGTGGTAATTGACTTTAGGATCATCATTTTTGCATTTTTTAGATCATGGGGAATGGAGACATCAAAGTCATCCCAATACCGCGCAAGGAACTCGCTATATGGTGGGATCGCCTCGACATCGTCAACAAAGCCTATGTGGAAGGACGTTTGGGACGACTTGTAGATTTGATCAAAGTGGAATACCAACCGGCGCTCATTCAAGCACTAGCCAAGGCATGGGACGCGCGAACAATGACGTTCAACTTTCGAGGATTGGAATTGACCCCTACGCTTGAGGAGTATACCGCTATTATCGGGGCCAAATTTGAAGAACGTATAGCTCAACCCCCTTTGGACATGGATTCCACTCGTTCGTTATCGAGTTTCCTTCGCCTTAAAACTTCTGAAATTGAAAAAGTTTACAAGTCCAATTCCAACAAGTTCACATTCTCGTTCCTTTTCGATAATTATTCCTCTCTACCCACCGAAACCGGTCATAAATCGGGAAAGGTGTTCATTTTGGCTTTCTTTGCATTCGTTCTATTCCCGACTTCTAGAACTACTTTTGACCCCTCCATAACCCATATAGCCGGACAAGCGTGTTGTCACTGGGATTATTCGTACATGATCTTAGCTGAGACTTTTCTCTCCCCGAATCGTTCCAAATCTTCAAAAAAGGCTGTTTTCCAAGCGTCTAGCGGATTACTCCACTTGTGGTTCACCTCTCATATAAAGACTTTCCAACTCCGGGTGGGGTGTTATGAGATCAATGAGCACGTTCACCCCCTTAGATCCTTCCTTAAGTGTCAATCCCTTGTACCCAAATACTCATTCAAAAAGTGGGTTGAGCTATTGGACAATTTGAAACCCGAGCATATTAGATGGCGTTTGACTTGGCCCAAGATCGTAGAAGCTCGCATTTCGGGTATTGAAGATAACCCTATCCCCTTATTGGGATGTACCGGCGCTGTGGCATATTACCCCATTCGAGTGGTGAGGCAATTTGGAGTTCTACAAGAGATACCACCGGATGTTTGTCCCGGGATCTTCTCATTCGATATGATACGAGGAAAGCTCACTAAGGAAACAAAGGAGTTGTATCGGGCCCGGATCAAGCTTATTCTTCACGCTTTGAAGAATTCCCCACTGCAACAAGTTGAATGGCCGGACTATTTGGACGATGAGATGAACGTTCACAGGGCCTCCAAGGAGTATATCCAGAAGTTTAAGGAGTATCGCCAATCAATGGTAGAGCCATATGTACCCGAGTGCGTATCTCCTCGGATTGAAGAAGTAGAGTCATATGAGCCAGAGTACATAGTACCATATGTACCGGGAGTAGAACCGTACATTCCCGAAGATCCAGAGCAGTGGATATCGAAGAGGGAGAAGACCCATACTTGTGGGATTCCGATGGATCAGAAGAGCAAGAAGAGTGGAAGCGTCCCCGACTTGGATAGATCCATTCCCCAATTTAGATTTTACATATTTGTTATCTTTTAGATACTTTTGAACAATTTGGTTTGTAATGAATACATACTATCTCTTTTATGAGCATTTCATGCATACATATAGAAAAGTCAATTACCACGGATCAATGTCTCCAATTCTTAATATTTCCCATACTGATTTGATATTCTGAAATCAGGTGAGTGATAAATACGAGGACTCGTAGTAAAACGCGCAAGTTAAGGATGGAACAAGAAGAGCTCGCACCTCGTGTGGGTAATCCGGAGAATCAAATGAATGTGATCGCCACAATGGTGGCGGAGATGAAGGCAATGATGATTGCAAGCCGGGGAGATACCCCGTTGACCCTAATTCTCAAGCTCTGCTGGGCCATCCGATGGAGCAAACGCTAATCCGGCGCCCGCCGCCAATCCAACTCCGAATCCGGGAAAGACCGCCTAAGGATCCTCCCATTGTGATTGACCTGGAGAAAAAGGAGAAGCAAGTCCTCAAAATGGAAGAGGAAATTAAGAGGCTCGCTAAGATCGAAGAGTGTTTGGCGAGTCAAGGTTATGAGCTTTCGAGATTCGACAAGGTTGCACCGTTCGAAAAGATAGAGGTTCCTGCTGATTACAAGGAGCCAGACTTTGTAAGAAGATATAATGGGACCGGGTGTCCCAAGGCGCACTTGAAGTATTACTTGCGTCGAATGTCGCAGTTCTCCGACAACATTCCACTCTTGGTTAACACTTTCCAGGAAAGCCTATTCGGGGCAGCCCCGGCGTGGTTCATTGAATTGGAGCCGGAGAGGCTCGCCGATTGGGATAAACCGGCAGACGAGTTCCTTCGGCAATACAAGTTTAACACTTTGACCGCCCTAACTAGAGAGGACCTTTTAAGGACAGTAAAAAGGAAAGAGCGAGGCCGTTCGCGCCTACGCCCGAGAGATGGAGAGCACCGGGCTGTGCAAGTAAAACCGCCCGTCCCGGAAGATGAACTAATAGATCTGTTTCTCAAGGCCCTTCCGTTTGAATTTTTCGACAAGCTGAACACCTCTGGGTGTCGGACATTTGCACACCCGATCAAGGTGGCAGAGCGTCATGAGTGGGCCCGAGAGAGAAGAAGATACCCGAGGCGCCTTTCAAACGCCAATACCCTTTGAGAAGGGATATTAGGGAGCAAACCGGAGAAGTAGCTTTTGTCCCTAATCCGCCAAAGCCCAGAAATTTCTCGCCTTCAATTCCTACCCAAGGAACGTCCTCCTGGACCGCTTCCAACCCACCGGAATTCAGAAAGAAAAACCCAGTTGTTTTCACCCCACTACCCCGACCCTTATCCAAGTTGTTACCCATGCTTTTGGAGAATCGTTTAGTTGCAAAAGAGCCACCTCGAGCTCACCCGCCAAGATTTCCTGGGTATGATGAGACCCGGACATGCGTATACCATATGGGAGAAAGGGGGCATAACGCGGATAACTGTCTCGCTCTGAAATTCAAGGTGCAAGCATTGATCGACGGAAAAGTTCTGGAATTTGATAAAGCCGAACCGAATGTGCAGCAGAACCCGCTACCCGAGCATCGTGAGGTGAACGCGATCTTTGGAGATGAAGAGGAAGAGGTTCTGGAGTTCATAGTGAATATGGATAAAATGCGGGATGTCTTGACATTAGCCTCGCAATACCCGGAAGGAGAGAGTATTTCCGGGAGCAAAAAGAAACTTGCTTGGAAAAATTAATTAGCTTGGGCGTCATAGGAAGAATGGAAAATGTCGCTTTCAAGGGGACCTACGTGGCGGTGAACATGCTGTCCGAGGAGTTCGCAATGAAACCTACGAGGGGAGCTCTTTTGAAAATACCCTCGGGATATTTGATGAGCGTCAAAGATGGTCAAGAAATTGAAGAGATAGACGAATATGAAGTCCGTCTGGATAAGGCCCGCCGAGGCGACAGGAGATTTTTGCAGAAAGCCCTAGAGAGGGGCGAAATAGTTGATAACCTGGGGGAAGATAGTGGTGGGTACAACTTTAAAGTGCTATATTCGGCGCCCCGAGTTTCTTTGTCAATTCTGGAGATGTAGTCCCCGATGGGTGGGGTGGAATGGATGACCCCACAAGTGACGAATTTGTGGGAACGATCGATGAAGTTAAGGACCAAGCGGCTCCTCGGGATGAACAAGAGGAACCAAGAGGTTGATATGCGACTTTCTAACTGGAGACGCATATACGTCATTTGACGACTATGGTAGCAGAATTATCGCAATTAATGGCCAGGAACAACGCCACAAGAATAGAAGAGAATATGCAGATTCTGGAGATACGGCGGGCCATGGAAACACGAGAATCGAAAGATCGCTCTACTACAAGAGCAAGGAGATGACGTGTCGAGGAAAATGGATGAGTTGAAGGAGCTGATTACGCCACTCACCCAAGTGAGAAATGTCCCGCCTCAAGGTGTGAACCCGAGGGTGGTCTTCCGCACGAAGTATAATGGCGCCGGGTGTCCTCTCGGCGCATGTCTCATACTATCTTCGCCAAATGGTTGGCCACCATGAAGATGACGAAACACTCGATCCGGAACTTTGGACAAAGTTTAATGGGCCTCGCGTTGGTATGGTTTCAATCAATCGATCTAGACCGGGTCCCGAGCTGGGAGGATTTATCGGAGCACTTCATACGACACTTTGAAGCTGGAATCGAGGTTATTTCACTAAGGCTAATCTGTTGAATATCCGGAAAGGGGAAGACGAGAGTTTTGAACTCTTCACTAGGAGGTGGAAGAAACACGCTGTGATGGTACAACCGCCACTGTCGAGAGAGAAATGTTGGAGTTCGTATCTGAAGTCACTTCCGGCGGAATACTTTGATCGCATGTATGCATACACTTACTCGTCGTTCCAACATATGGTGGAGATTGGTATGAGAATTGAGGGGATTATCCTAAGAGTCAAAAGGGAAAGGCGAGAGAGATCGGATGAAGAAAACGCCACGCCGATAAGGCCCGGTCCGAACATAACCCCGAGGAGGTTCATGAGGATGAAATGATTGGGATGATAGATGCCCCAATTCGTTTCGTGATTGATTTGAACAAAGTTGATAGCTGGGAGTTAGAAGCTTCTAGTTCGGAAAAACCATCAACATCCGAATCACTACCGAAAAGATCATACCGGTGAGGATTAAATTACCGCTTGTGGAAGAGTACAACTCAAGGGCAGTTCATTGGGATTATGGAACGGGCGAGATTGACGCCATAATGAGATCCGGAAGATGTTATCCCCCGAGAGAAGTGGATTCTCGAAAAGAGAATCCCAACTGCGGAAGAGGTTGAGAAGTTGCAATCGGTCGTGAGGACCGGTGAATATGATGTCGTTGACCAACTGCGGAAGATGCCCGCACAGATTTCCTTCTTGGATCTCTTCAAAAATTCTGAAAAGCACAAAGACGCCCTTTTGAAGGTGCTGGATGAAGTGCATGTTCCGTAGACAATTAACGAAGTGCAATTGGGAGACTTTGTGGGTGCTATCCTTCCGAAGGACCAGATATCCTTCTCGGACGAAGACTTCCCGAAAGAAGGGCGAGTTCACAACAAAGCCCTTTACATAGCTGTGAGGTGTCACGGAAAGGAGGTTCCTCACGTCTTGATTGATAATGGTTCCGCTTTCAACCTGTGTCCACTAAGCACTTTGAGAAGCTTGGGGATCAATGAAGATTTTGTGAAGACATCCAAGGCCACCATCCGATCATTTGATGGAGTCTCCAAGAATGTTGTAGGAGAGATTGAGCTGGACATTGACATTGGACCGGTAACTTTCTCTATACCGTTCCAAGTATTGGATATTCCAAGCGCCTTCACCTTGCTCCCGGGAAGACCGTGGATTCATGTGTCCGGAGCGGTACCTTCCTCTCGCATCAAAAGTTAAAATTTGTGGTCAAGGGTCAATTGATCACCGTCCATGGCGAGACAGGACATCGGGCCGCTTTAAAAGGGATGGTTCCATACGTCGAACCCTCAAAAGAGGAGGAGCTGAGTTATCACACCTTCGACATTGTATCTGTCATGCATGTGTTACCGGATGCAAAGGTGGCTATACTGAGCTTTCAAGACCTGCAACTATGGCGGGAAAAGTGCTACTCTCGAATGGATTTATTCCGGGTCTGGATTAGGGAAATATGGTCGGGGAATCCGTAACCCTTTGAATTTGGGCTCAAATGACCACAAGGTTGGTCCGGGTTATAGCGGAATAGTGGAAAATAACATAGGTCGAGGCCGAGGTCGAAACAATCGTTATGGAGACCATGGACGCCGTGGACGCCAAGGTGGCCGTTTCATAGGTACCGATGTATGGAAAGCTAGAGGAAAAATGCTCCTAAACCCTTTATTCGAGGTATTCTCTAAGGGAGGCAAATGGCTGGAAGATGAAGACATCTCCCGAGGATGCAGAGCCAGACTTATTCAACCCGTTCCTGGATAATCGGGTGAACGTGATAATTGAGTGGCTGGACGATGATTTCCCCACCCCCGAGTAAAAGGCTCTTTCGAACTTTATCTTTTAATGCATTTTGATTACTGCATTTGCTTTAAAGCTTTTTGATGTTTTAGCACCTTTGGGTCACATGCTTTGTGATCCAGGAAGTGCGATCTGTATTGTTCTTAGTTGCATTTATTAATGAAAAACATTTCAAATTTGATTACAGACATGTGGAGCAACGGATTGGTCCGATGATGACAATTGATTCTACCATGAAACTTGAGGCCTGATCCGCCATATGATCTAGGATTTTAAACAGCTTTTGAGAACCAGGATGTCCGGAAGATCGTGGACTAGTTCTCCTTTCCTTATCTAAGAAAATTGAAATTTGAAAAATGTTTTCATGATAGGAATCATGCATCCTTCAATTTTATCATCTTTGAATACTAACCTATCATGGTGCATTTCAGGCATGTCATCCCACCCATACATAACAAGGTTAATATGTGACTCATATCAGCTCGATGACTATGCATGCGAAGTTGATATAGACGAGGTTGATGTGAGCGATATCAAGAAAGAATGGGATTGTTTCGAAGAATCTAAGCCTCCTATTTTTGAAGAACCTATCATCATTAATTTGGGAGATTCTGATCATTGCGTCAAGGAAGTGAAAATAGGAGGACACCTGTCGGCAGCAGATATTTTAAGAATGACGGTGTTACTCAAGGAATATCAAGATATCTTCGCCACGGTCGTATCTTCGACATGCCGGGTCTAGATCGTGAGATTGTGGAGCATGCTTTGCCCACAGATCCTTCTTGCACACCAGTAAATCAATCACCCGGAAGAATGAATCCCGAATCGGCGGATAAAATCAAGGAAGAGGTGATGAAGCTCCTTAAAGTTGGATTTATCGAGGCTGTCCCATATGCTGATTGGGTCGCCAATATCGTACCGAGTTAAGAAGAAGGATGGGAGAATTAGAATATGCGTGGATTATCGGGACTTGAACAAAGCTAGTCCCAAGGATGATTTTCCCCTACCGCACATTGATGTGCTCGTCGACGCATCTTGCGGGTTTTGAATTGTTCTCCTTTATGGATGGATTCTCAGGATATAATCAGATCATGCTGAAGGAAAAAGATAAGATCAAGACCTCATTCACTACACAATGGGGAACTTTTTGTTACAAGGTGATGCCATTTGGGTTGAAAAATGCAGGTGCAACATATCAGAGGGCTATGGTGACCCTTTTTCATGATATGATACATAAGGAGATCGAGGTCTATGTGGATGATATGATTGCCAAGTCCAAGCCTGGAGAAGACCATGTTAAAGTGCTGAAGAAGTTATTTGATCGATTGAGAAAGTATAAGCTCAAGTTGAATCCTGCGAAATGCGTATTTGGCGCAAGATCCGGAAAGCTGCTAGGGTTTGTGGTGAGCAGCCGTGGTATTGAAATTGACCCTTCCAAGATTAAAGCCATATGGGAAATAGGAACTCCTGATATCTGTTAAAGAAGTAAGGGGTTTCCTCGGGAAGATTGAATTATATATCCAGATTCATATCCCAACTATCGAAACGGCAAAACCCTTCTTCAAGTTGCTAAAGAAAGGTACAAAGGTGAAATGGGATGCGGAATGCCAACAAGCATTTGAGAAGATCAAGGAATATCCGGTACAACCTCCAGGTATTGGTACCTCCTATCCCCGACGTTCCTTTAACTCTATATCTCGATCGTTAATGATGAGTCCTTGGGAGCTTTACTTGCCCAAACTAACCCCAAGGATCGTAAAGAGCGGGCCATATATTATTTGAGCAAAAAGTTTACAACATCTCGAAGTCAAATACCCAACAGTGGAAAGGACTTGCGTAGCATTGGTTTGGGTCCTCCACAGATTGAGGCAAGTATACATCGCATTATCATATAGAGCTGGTCACCGAAAATGACCCCATCAAATACCTTTTGGAGAAGCCAACATTGTTGGGAAAGATGGCTAAATGGCAAATACTACTTTCGGAGTTCGATATCAAAACCTCTCCCCAAAAATCTGTCAAGGGAAGAGCAATTGCTGACATGCTAGCCGAGAATCCTCCTAAGGACGTTTCGAGCAAAACAAGGGAGGTCAAATCCTGAATATATCTGAAGACAAATGGACAATGTACTTTGACGGTGCGGTGAACCTCACCGGATCGTGCACTCGGGGCAGCCCGATATCCCCCGAAGATCAACATTATCCAGTTTCAGCCAAGTTGGTATTCCCCGCACCAACAACATTTCGAATATGAAGCCCGCATACTAGGATTACAATTGGCTATCTCATTAAAGGTGAAGAAGCTACTGGTATACGGAGATTCCATGCTAATCATTTTACAAACTCAAGGGGAGTGGAAGACAAAGGATCCCAAGCTTATTCCTTATCATAAATACCTCGAAGAGCTGATCCAACACTTTGAGGAGATTACTTTCGAATATCTGCCGAGAACTCGGAACCATTTTGCTGATGCTTTGGCCACATTATCAGCCATGTTACAAGTGCAAAATGGTCTTGAGATAGAACCGTTAAGGATTGACATCCTTGAGCAACCCGCATACTTGCATGGTCATTGAAGAAGAACCCGATGAGGAACCGTGGTATCATGACATCAAGAATTACCTCCCGAAGGGCGAATTCCCGCAGAACAGTCAACCAGAAGATAAAAAGTACATAAGCAAGATGGCATCTAAATTTTTCCTCAGCGGACAGATCCTATACAAGAGATCCTTTGACTCAGTCCCGCTGAGGTGCGTGAATTCCAAAGAAGCAAATCTCATTATGAAAAAGATTCATGAAGGGGAATGTGGACCGCATATGAATGGCCACCTCCTCGCCAAGAAGATTATGAGACTCGGGTATTACTGGTTGACTATCGAGTCGGATTGCAACCAGCATGTTAGATCCTGTCATCAATGCCGGGTATACGGCGACAGGATAAATGCGCCGCCAACCGAGCTACATCAAATGTCAGAGCCATGGCCATTCTGCATGTGGGGAATTGATATGATTGGCCCTATCAACCCAAAGGCCTCAAACGGACATCGCTTTATTTTGGTGGCTATTGACTACTTCACTAAATGGATTGAAGCCAGCTCATATGCCAATGTCACTTGCGAATAGTGTGGCTAAGTTTATCAAGCGAGATATCATCTCAAGATATGGAGTGCCAAGAGCCATCATTACAGACAATGGCTCAAATTTGAACAACAAGGTTGTCGATCAACTATTGGAACAATTTAAGGTACGACACCTTAATTCTTCGCCTTACCGCCCGCAAATGAATGGAGCTGTGGAAGCGGCAAACAAGAACATCAAGAAGATATTGGCCAAAACTGCTGAGAAATATCGAGATTGGCACGAAAGATTGCCATATGCTCTCATGGCCTACCGAACTTCAATTCGTACTTCAACCGGGGCAACTCCTTACTCTTTGGTATACGGTATGGAAGCGGTCCTACCAGTAGAGGTGGAAATCCCCTCTTTAAGGATTCTGTCTCAAGTAGGGCTCACGGAAGATGAATGGAGTCGACAGAGACACGAACAATTGAATTTGATTGACGAAAAGCGATTAAGGGCTATCTGTCATGGTCAAAGTTATCAGAAGAAAGTGGCCAGAGCTTTTAACAAGAAGGTTAAACCTAGAAGTTTTGAAGCAGGGATGCTAGTTGTGAAGAAAATGCTCCCAAACGCACAACACCCAGGAGGCAAATTCATGCCAAATTATGAAGGCCCCTATGTGATTCAGAAGGTCTTATCCGGGGGAGCTCTTATACTTGTAAACATGGATGGAGAAGAATTGGCAAGTCCGGTGAATTCGGATGCCGTGAAGAGATATTTTCCTTGAAATAAATTGAGCTTCAGAGCGGTTGATGAGCAGATATGAGTCACATGAAAATTTTGCATTTGCATGACATCTCGCATACATGCATTTGCATACGTTTGTATTTTGTAGGTGGACCGGGAATCATGAAGAACTTTGCAGAGCAACCGATCAAAACAGGGAAGTTATACGTTACTTTGGATCACGGATTTTGAATATCTTGGACTAATTGTTTCCTTTTGTTCTTTACAGAAACAGGAGTCGACACCCGAAAGAGGAGACAGGAGTCAACATCCGAAGGAGATAAGAAGAAATCACTTCGGGATTTGAAAATTTGAATATCTTGGACTGATTGTTTCCTTTTGTTTTTTACGGGAGACAGGAGTCAACGTCCGAAGGAGACGAGAAGAAATCGCTTCGGAACTTAAAATTTTGAATACCTTGAACCGATTGTTTCCTTTTGTTTTTACAGGGGACGAAGCCAATATTTGAAGAAGACAGGTTTGAGGTTCTCTTTCTTTACAAAGAATTTTCATACGCCGTCGTGCTTGAAATTGAAAAAACTTGGAATTATAGAGCCACAAGGCCCTTTCAAAGAAATATTCCTTACAAATTACAGAAACATCTTTTGAATATTATCTTTGATGAGAACATTTGGCAAACGATGAATTTTGACGAAAACGCCCCGAGTTTCTATAAAAGGGCATGCTTTGAAAGCTTTTCAAAAGAATGATCCTTCAAATGAAAAGAGGCAAACTTTGTCCTTAAACACGTCCCCGACACACTTGAGTGATGAGTGAGAGTGATGGAGCGAAAGAGCTTAATTTTGGGACGTAGGGATCATTCGCGGTGATTACATGGATTAAAATGATGAAAGGCATTTCCATTTCAAAATTATCCATACACATTTGTATCCCTTGATAACCACTCGAGCCGAAAGGGAGAATTTTATGAATATAACCCTGTCAAGAACCACCCCACAATGGGGCATATTTGGAGGTTCATTGGATGATTCCTTGGAGAAAAGGTCGGGTAAGACTTTATTGTACCGACTCGCATCAATCTTTTTGTGATTAGCTTCAGGTGATTTCTGGCAAAGACTTGGAACACCTCAAAGTGAAGAAAAGCATTTCATCTCTATATCCCAAACACTTACCCTTTGAAAAGCCAATTTGAGCCTTTGAATATTCATTTCTAAACCCTTGTTGGTGATCACCCCCCACACTCGGGGCAAAGCAAAGGAATTACCAAGCAATGAATCAAAAAGCATGATCGGAAGAATTTTGATACTGGTCTCAAAAGAACCGGTCGGTGCGAAAATGATGAAGAATGAAAGGGCTAGAAAAAGCAAAGTGCCTGGTAAAAGCAAGGCCAAAGCCCATGAAAAGAGCATCCCGAAAAGGGGCAAATCCTAAAGAAAAATCATTAAGATGAAAAGAGGAAAATCCTCAAAATCAATTGGAAAAAGAATGATTGTGAATCTTCCGCAAAAGGCAAATGAAAGCTGGAGAAATGTCAAGGTGATCACCAAAGTTCACCCTCTTTTGAAAATATGGCCGTTCTTAAAGAGCCCACCTTAAACCAAAATACAACCTGTCACCAGAACTTTTCGATCTAAGAGGTGTTTCAGGTTAATGCAAGAAATCATACGAGAAGCTACCGCTTAAAGAGGTAAGTACAATCCTGTCTTATCATGACTTCGGGGTTCTTGACTTGTAGACCCGAAGAAGCTATTTCAGATCAAAATTCATTTCTAAACTTCAAAATGAATATCCTTTGAAAAGCCTTTGACCTGGCCTGAATTACGGTCCCTTTTAAAATGCCTTCTCTCGATTAGTCGATTGTATGAATCTCGAATGATCCCGAAACCTCGAGGTTAGGTTTCCTGTGAGCAGATTTGAATTTTAAGAAAAGCCTTCCTAAATGGTGAGAAGCCCTCTTGGATGAAGGAAAATCCTTTTGAAAATTTTTTAAAACAACCTTTTTGAAGAACACTCGGGATGTGTCATTCAAAGTCCATCCCAGTGGAGATTTGAAATTGTGATTGGAGACATTTCCCTCACAAATACACTTTGAAAATTTGTCTAGAATTCTTGAATTTTTTCCAAGAACTTAAAGTTGTCATACTAATGATGTTTGATTGAACTTTCTGCGGTTTCCTGGTGACCCCAAATCCTCGGAAAAGTTGCATTCTAAAGATTTGATTAACTTGGATTTTCTGCAGGTCTTTTGGCATCCCCGTGTCCTCGGATCCTCTCGCTTATTTGAAAATTTGAAATAGGGTTTGAGCTCCGTAGGTACACTAGTCAACCTAGGTCCTCGAGATGGCACCCCTCTCGGACGGTTAGTAGCTGGAGAGACGAAAACCGATCTCGCTTATTTGAAAATTTGAAATAGGGTTTGAGCTCTGTAGGTACACTAGTCAACCTAGGTCCTCGGATGGCACCCTCTCGGACGGTTAGTAGCTGGAGAGACGAAAACCGATCTCGCTTATTTGAAAATTTGAAATAGGGTTTGAGCTCAGTAGGTACACTAGTCAACCTAGGTCCTCGAGATGGCACCCTCTCGGACGGTTAGTAGCTGGAGAGACGAAAACCGATCTCGCTTATTTGAAAATTTGAAATAGGGTTTGAGCTCGTAGGTACACTAGTCAACCTAGGTCCTCGGATGGCACCCTCTCGGACGGTTAGTAGCTGGAGAGACGAAAACCGATCTGCTTATTTGAAAATTTGAAATAGGGTTTGAGCTCCGTAGGTACACTAGTCAACCTAGGTCCTCGAGATGGCACCCTCTCGGACGGTTAGTAGCTGGAGAGACGAAAACCGATCTGCTTATTTGAAAATTTGAAATAGGGTTTGAGCTCGTAGGTACACTAGTCAACCTAGGTCCTCGGATGGCACCCTCTCGGACGGTTAGTAGCTGGAGAGACGAAAACCGATCTCGCTTATTTGAAAATTTGAAATAGGGTTTGAGCTCAGTAGGTACACTAGTCAACCTAGGTCCTCGGATGGCACCCTCTCGGACGGTTAGTAGCTGGAGAGACGAAAACCGATCCGCTTATTTGAAAATTTGAAATAGGGTTTGAGCTCGTAGGTACACTAGTCAACCTAGGTCCTCGAGATGGCACCCTCTCGGACGGTTAGTAGCTGGAGAGACGAAAACCGATCCGCTTATTTGAAAATTTGAAATAGGGTTTGAGCTCCGTAGGTACACTAGTTAACCTAGGTCCTCGAGATGGCACCCTCTCGGACGGTTAGTAGCTGGAGAGACGAAAACCGATCCGCTTTTTAGATGGTGAGTCCCCGCATGGAGGATAGCCAATCTTTTTAAATAGGTGAAACCCCTTTGTTACAAGGGTGAACCTCCCCCTCGAACGGTTAGTAGTTGGAGAGACGAAAGCCGATCCGCTTTTTAGATGGTGAGTCCCCGCATGGAGGATAGCCAATCTTTTTTAAATAGGTGAAACCCCTTTGTTACAAGGGTGAACCTCCCCCTCGACGGTTAGTAGCTGGAGAGACGAAAGCCGATCCGCTTTTTAGATGGTGAGTCCCCGCATGGAGGATAGCCAATCTTTTTAAATAGGTGAAACCCCTTTGTTACAAGGGTGAACCTCCCCTTTCGACGGTTAGTAAAGTTGGAGAGACGAAAGCCGATCTGCCCCCTTTTTAAATGATGAATCCCTAGTGGATAGTCAAACCCATTTTAAATAGGTGAAACCCCTTTGTTACAAGGGTGAACCTTCCTTCCAAATCTTCAAACCACCACTCGACATCATACGGACGCCGACCATTGCAAATCTCGTCGCGCCATTCACGGGTAATTCCATACACCGAATCTTTCAACCTCGGATCGACAAATCTCAAACCATAGACAGGTGAGCTACAGGTAAGTCTCTCTCTTCTCATTTCTCTTTCACATAAAATGAGCATGAACTGAAATAATTCCCCACGGAGTCGGAGCTTAAAACTGCGAAGGTAAAGCAATCGAATGTCAAAGACTTATTTTCTTTAGATTTTTCCCCAGCAGAGTCGATTAAGGATCCAGGTGTCACCTTGTCTTTGAAAGCAACCTCTAACCGAGATTACTTTCAAAGAGGGGCATTGACACACCGAATTTTTAGTCGGTTTTCCTTTAGTTTTATTTTCCAAAATTCATTAAAAATTCACAAAAAATCAAAAAATTAAAAAAATCAACATTGGAAGCCTTGGCCAAGCTTAAGGAACCAATTTGGAACAAAAAATAATTTTTCATATTTCTCGCATTTTTTTTAATATTTTCGAAAATAGGAAAATACTTGAAAAATTCATAAAAAATACTTTTCGAGGTCGCAAAAATACATAAAAATGTTCAATATTTTTCTTTTAATTCCCTTTTAATATTGACCTCAATAAAAATCAAAAATTGAGTTTAATCTTAGGTGTTTCTTCACAACGCCTAAGGTTGAATTTGCACAAAAAATACCAATTGAGTCTCTTTATTTGCAATTTTTGCACATTTGTTGTCTAGACATTCAATTGCAGTCCCTTTGAACTTTAATTTGATCAATTCCACCCTCAATTGCACGAATTGCACGAATTAGGCAAAATCCCCAAAATATTTTCAATTTAGTCCCTCAATCGGTCAATTTTTGAAATTACTTTTAATTGAGGGACTATCATTGCAAAATCGGACTGTCACCCTATGTTTTCATGCATTCTAAATCGATTGGAATGGGTTTCAGGATCCAATTTGGTCAAATTGACACTCAATTGAACATTTCCCCAATTTGGGATTTTAGAAAAATTTGGGGTTTTTGTGCAAATTGATAAGAAATTTTGGGCGAAATTGCATTTCTAGATAATATCCAGGCCCCTAAGTGCAATTTTCAAATTTAATTGCAAAAATTCCAAGTCAATTTTGTTTAATTTTGAAAATTAGCGAAGTTCATTGTCTCGAACCGGTTCGGACCGGTCGATCGCACGGTCGGACCGGTCGAACCGGTCCGGAATGATGCTTCGTCTTCCTCGTAACGCCCGTGCATATGAACAGTGAATGGCATGATTTGGACGATCAAATTGACAGGCCAATTGGTGATAATCGAAGCAATTAATTTAGGCGTTTTGTTCCCCAGGTTGATACGCGTTGATTGAGCCAAGTATCAAGATCAATGGCCGCCGGAGGAGCTCCGGCGAGCCGGTCAAAGTCACGGCGACATGAAAAAGTCAACAGCCTGCAAATCAAGTGCAATTCGCGCGTAATTGACATCGCCGGAGCACCAAACGGAGTCCAACGGAATTGCATTCCGTTCTTGACGCCGTTTAGACCATTTGGCACACTTGAGCACGTGCGGAGGAAGCTCGGCCAGCTCACATTCGACGCGCGCAAATTCGAAAGTGGGTATAAATAGCTGGGAAGCTTCGCGAATGAGAGAGGTTCATTTGCTCGCCCGAGCAACAGAATAGAGATAGAGAGAGAGAGAAAGCGAAGGAGAGCTCACCTTCTCGCCCGAGCGATCGAAGGTTTGAGCTCGGTCTCGTGAGTTCTTCGCGAAGGCAATCCCGGAGAGAATCGAACCTCGCCGCTACTTCGGGAAGCTTGCCCGAACCTTGGAGAAGCGATCGCGGCCTCTGGATTAGCTCGAAACCTTCAAAATCGGTGAGTCGACTTCTCAAGCTTCTTCTTGTGCAATCATGGCGTCGCATCATCCCGAGCATGATTGTTGCAATTAGTTTGTGCGTTTTACTCCTTGAGCATCATCGACCACAATCGCACTTCGTTTTTGCATCGATTTCCCTCGAATCACGCGAGTCGAACCCCCCAACCTTGCTCGGTGCGGCCGAACACCGGCCAGGCTATTTCGGACCTTGCGAGCTCGATTCGAGCTCGAGGTAAGTTCACTTACCTCTTATTCTCGCTTCGTGTGATATGATTTGATTGTTATGCTATATCTTTGTGCGTTTGAAGTTCGGTTGTCGTATTTGTGATTGATCCGATTCTCGCGATTTAGTGAATAAAATACTTAGATCTTTGGATATGTTATAGAGGAGGTTCGGGTGAGTTGTTTGGCGTTGGTTTCACGTTATTCGGCGAGATCTCACCGTCGGATCTCGCCGGAGGGATGTCGCCCGTCCGTTTAGTGGTCGTCGCGAGGAAGAAGAAGAAGGTGACGTGGCGGTCAACGTGGTCGCGGGTCGACGTGTCGGGCGCTGGTTGGTCCCAGCTCGTCGGCCCGACTCGGCTCGGCCGTGGGCGCGGACGAGCCGAGTCGGATCTCATCCAACGGCCCGGATTATTAGTTGAGTTTGATTCGGGCCGTTGGATCTTTATTTTTATATTTTTGGATATTAGATATATTAGATTAGAAAATAGAAAATGTAAAACGGTGTCGTTTAATGTAGGCGATTCGGCGTCGTTTTGGCTATAGAATGGATGGACGGTCCGGATCAAGTCTAGGTTAGATCATGACCGTTCATGCATTTAATCGATCCGGCGTCGTTTTAGCAAGAGTAGGACGAATGGCTGAGATGAGATCTAGGTTAGATCTCGGCCGTTCATTCGATAAGCGGATACGTCGTCGTTTTGGTTCCGTAAAGATTGGACGGTGCAGATCGGGTTTAGAATTAATCGCAGCCGTTCATTGCTATAAGTGATGCGGCGCCGTTTAGACTAAGACCCCGAAGCGTCGTCGTTTTGATTAGGGTAGAGTCAATGGCTGAGATTGATTTAAGAGTGTCGCGACCCTCCCGGAAATTTCCTCATTTCCCGGGGTGGAATAGGGCTAACGAGCCGATCCCTCCTTTTTATAGGGCATATATATATGTGGGGGATCGCGAGTCTCTCCCAAGACCCATTACTCGAATCGCGATGTCGGGTAAAATTTTTTAAATATCGAAATTTGACCTTGTGTGGTCGGGTGGCATGTGCGAGATGTACATGCAATTTGGAGTCGCCACCGATCGATTTATTGGAAGGTACGATCGGAAAACCTTACCGAGCGGTCGGGAGAAACCGTTCGGTTCCGCGAAAACCAGAGATTTTGGGTCCGGGGATTTGGTTACGCCAAATTTCAAATTTGACGCCCTTTCGGTTACCGATGTTGATTGTTTTTCTAACCTAGGAATCCATGCAGATGTAATATCGGGTGAGGTAGGTCCTAACAATTCTAAGTTTTCATACGGATGGGAATTTTCTATCCTAATCAATCACAATCGGAAAAATTAATGCGCAATCAAAATCATTACAAACAAACAAATCAATCAAATCAAGGTTCGATATGTATAAAATGGCCCTATCGGCCCATACAAAAATCAAATTTGGGTGTCGGGGTGACTTGGGTAAAAATTTGGGGCGAATGGCCCGGAAGGGTAGAATGGTCATTTTTCGGGTTTGGGACCCGAAAATCACAAAATTTCGATTTGGCCAGTTGAATGTGACCATTTCTCATTTTTTGTGATTTTCTTGAATTTTTCTAATTTTTTTATTTTTTTTGGAATTTTTATTTATTTTTCAAAAATATTGGAAATTTTTCGGATCGAAATTAATCGACCCTCGAAGTCTCAAAAATTTTCGATCCAGACTTTATGAGTCCCGAATCGATCTACGAATTTTTAGAAATTTTTTATGAAAATCGGGAATTTTTATGAATTTTCTAAGTATTTTTACAATTTTTTTGGATTTTTGGAAATTTTCTTTTTATTTTTTATTATTTTTTTATTATTAAACCGGACCGGGTCAACCCGGTCAACGACCGGTCAACCCGGTCCGACCGCTCACAAACCCGCCTACAACACCAAAACGACACCGCATATGCATTTTCTATTTATTTTCGATTTTCTAATATCTATTCCTAATATTCGAATATACTAAAATAGAACGGACGGCCGAGATCAACTCCTGGATCAATCTCGGCCGTCGACTCCTTCTCTCGGGACAAAACGGCGACGTTCTAGCCTTCGTATTCAAAAACGACGCCGCTCGGGTATTGAAATAAACGGCCACGATCCGAACTAAAATCTAATCTAAGCCGTTCGTCCTACTCGGACTAAAACGACGTAGTACCAATTAAAAGCACGGACGGCCACGATCTAACCTAGATCTAATCTCGGCCGTTCGTTACGTCTCTCTCGCTAAAACGACGCCGAATCAACTATGAGCACGGACGGCCGGGATCTAAACCGGACTCAATCTCGGCCATCCATTCCATACGAAGAACAAAACGACGACGCATTTGGCCCCTTTACTCCGAACGACGTCGCCTTCTTAATGACCTAGACGACGACGTTTCTTCATTTTTTATTTCTATCTTATATACAAAATATCTAAAAAACACCAAAAAAATGGATCCAACGGCCTGAAATTAAACCTATCTAATTTTCCCCACCGTTGGATCAAAGCCGATCGGGACCATTCGCGCCAACGACCAAGCCACCTCAGCATGAACTCGGACCTATCACCGAACGACACCTAGGACGCCGACTTGTTGACCCGACACGTAAGCATCGTCGTCTTCAACCTCTCGACGACGCGACGAACGGCCGAGGTTTCCCGGCGAGATCCAACGGTGAAACCTCGGCCGATCAACCTCAAACCAACGCCAATCTACTTGTTTTTACATCCAGATTAACATACTCTAAGATCAAACAATTTCAACGGCTAAATCATAGGAATCGAGCTACGCACAGTCACGGCATTCTGAATATCAATCGCGAAATACAGAGCATAACAATCAAATCCAAGCTTCATACATCCATAAATCGAGTTGAGGATACTCACCTCGGGCTCCGATCGAGCCCGGAGTTGCCAGATTTGCTCGGCCGAAGATCGGCCGAACCGCGGAATGTTGGAGGTTTGATTCGGGTGACTCGGGCGAAATCAATGCGAGAAAAAGGATGCGATCATGGTCAGAGAGGTTCAAGGATGGAAACGCACATGCTAATTTCAATAATCGTGCAGGTGTGAGTGTGATGCCATAGATGTGCGGAATGAAGCTTTTGAAGTCGACTCACCGATTTTGAAGGTTTCGAGCTAATCCAGAGGCCGCGATCGCTTCTCCAAGGTTCGGGCAAGCTTCCCGAAGTAGCGGCGAGGTTCGATTCTCTCCGGATTGCCTTCGCGAAGAACTCACTGCACCGAGCTCAAACCTTCGATCGCTCGGGCGAGAAGGTGAGCTCTCCTTCGCTTTCTCTCTCTCTCTATCTCTATTCTGTTGCTCGGGCGAGCAAATGAACCTCTCCTTTGCTTCTAGAATCCTCTTGACTATTTATACCCAATTTTTCAAAAATGCGCGCGCAGGTGAAGCTTGGCCGAGAGATCCTCACGTGCGCCCACGTGACTTTAGGTCGCCGGACGGCGACGGAGTTAGTTGTTATTCCGTCCAGGGCCGTTTGGTGTCCGTTTGACCTTAAGTGAGTGTGAATTCCCCTTTGAATTTGAGAATGTTGACCTTTGGACGCCGGCTCCTTTGACCATCGATTCGGCCACCCTCGGCGACGGCCGCCGCGCGCCGTCGGTCCCAATCGACACACCAAATCCCGAGGATCAAAAACCCCACGACAAGTAGCTCAATTAAGTTCGAATTGGCTGTCAATTTGATCGCCAAAATTAGTCTCCAAATCTGCAAATGGCGCGGGCTCACGGGGAAGATGAAGTACTGTTCGGGACCGGTTCGACCGGTCCGACCGGTGATCAGACCGGTCCGAACCGGTTCAGACAGTAATTTTTGTTCAATTTTTAAAATTAATCCAAATTGACTGGGAATTTTTGCAATTAAACCTCAAAATTGAACTCGGGGGCCTAGATATTATCTAGAAATGTGTTTTTGCCCAAAATTTCCCATCAATTTATATGAAAACCCCAAATTTTTCCAAAATCCCAAATTGGGGAAAAGTTCAATTGGATGTGTAATTGATCAAATTGGTCCCCGAAACCTATTCCAATCGATTTGAAATGCATTAAAACCCTAGGGGTAGTCCAGTTTTGCAATGATAGTCCCTCAATTAAAAGTAATTTCAAAAATTGACCGATTGAGGGACTAAATTGAAAATATTTTGGGGATTTTGCCTAATTTGTGCAATTCGCGCAATTTAGGGTGCAATTGATCAAATTGAAGTTCAAAGGGACCACAATTGAATGTCTAGACTTAAAATGTGCAAAAATTACAAATAAAAAGACTCAATTGGTATTTTTTGTGCAAATTCAACCTTAGGCATTGTGAAGAAACACCTAAAATTGAACTCAATTTTCAATTTTTCTTGAGATCAATATAGAAAGGGAATTAAAAGAGAAATATTGGACATTTTTCTGTATTTTTGTGACCTCGAAAAGTATTTTTTATGATTTTTCAAGTATTTTCTTATTTTTCGAAAATAAAAAAAAATGCGAAAAATATGAAAAATTATTTTTTGTTCCAAATTGGTTCCTTAAGCTTGGCCAAGGCTTCCAATGTTGATTTTTTAATTTTTTGATTTTTTGTGAATTTTTAATGAATTTTGGAAAATAAAACTAAAGGAAAACTGACTAAAAATTCGGGTGTCAACAGATGCCCCTCTTTGAAAGTAATCTCGGTTAGAGGTTGCTTTCAAAGACAAGGTGACACCTGGATCCTTAATCGACTCTGCTGGGGAAAAAAAACTAAAGAAAATAAGTCTTTGACATTCGATTGCTTTACCTTCGCAGTTTAAGCTCCGACTCCGTGGGGAATTATTTCGGTTCATGCTCATTTTATGTGAAAGAGAAATGAGAAGAGAGAGACTTACCCGTAGCTCACCTGTCTATGGTTTGAGATTTGTCGATCCGAGGTTGAAAGATTCAGTGTATGGAATTACCTGTGAATGGCGCGACGAGATTTGCAATGGTCGGCGTCCGTATGATGTCGAGTGGTGGTTTGAAGATTTGGAAGGAAGGTTCACCCTTGTAACAAAGGGGTTTCACCTATTTAAAATGGGTTTGACTATCCACTAGGGATTCATCATTTAAAAAGGGGGCAGATCGGCTTTCGTCTCTCCAGCCTACTAACCGTCGAAAGGGGAGGTTCACCCTTGTAACAAAGGGGTTTCACCTATTTAAAAAGATTGGCTATCCTCCATGCGGGGACTCACCATCTAAAAAGCAGATCGGCTTTCGTCTCTCCAGCTACTAACCGTCTGAGGGGGAGGTTCACCCTTGTAACAAAGGGGTTTCACCTATTTAAAAAAAAATTGGCTATCCTCCATGCGGGGACTCACCATCTAAAAAGCAGATCGGCTTTCGTCTCTCCAGACTACTAACCGTGCGAAAGGGAGGTTCACCCTTGTAACAAAGGGGTTTCACCTATTTAAAAGATTGGCTATCCTCCATGCGGGGACTCACCATCTAAAAAGCGAGATCGGCTTTCGTCTCTCCAGCTACTAACCGTCGAAAGGGAGGTTCACCCTTGTAACAAAGGGGTTTCACCTATTTAAAAAGATTGGCTATCCTCCATGCGGGGACTCACCATCTAAAAAGCGAGATCGGTTTTCGTCTCTCCAGCTACTAACCGTCCGAGAGGGTGCCATCTGAGGACCTAGGTTGACTAGTGTACCTACAGAGCTCAAACCCTATTTCAAATTTTCAAATAAGCAGATCGGTTTTCGTCTCTCCAGCTACTAACCGTCCGAGAGGGTGCCATCTCGAGGACCTAGGTTGACTAGTGTACCTACGAGCTCAAACCCTATTTCAAATTCTCAAATAAGCAGATCGGTTTTCGCTCTCTCCAGCTACTAACCGTCCGAGAGGGTGCCATCTCGAGGACCTAGGTTGACTAGTGTACCTACAGAGCTCAAACCCTATTTCAAATTTTCAAATAAGCGAGATCGGTTTTCGTCTCTCCAGCTACTAACCGTCCGAGAGGGTGCCATCTGAGGACCTAGGTTGACTAGTGTACCTACAGAGCTCAAACCCTATTTCAAATTTTCAAATAAGCAGATCGGTTTTCGTCTCTCCAGCTACTAACCGTCCGAGAGGGTGCCATCTGAGGACCTAGGTTGACTAGTGTACCTACAGAGCTCAAACCCTATTTCAAATTTTCAAATAAGCGAGAGGATCCGAGGACTGGGGATGCCAAAAGACCCGCAGAAAATCCAAGTTAATCAAATCTTTAAAATGCAACTTTTCCGAGGATTTGGGGTCACCAGGGAACCCGCAGAAAGTTCAATCAAACATCATTAGTATGACAACTTTAAGTTCTTGGAAAAAATTCAAGAATTCTAGACAAATTTTCAAAGTGTATTTGTGAGGGAAATGTCTCCAATCACAATTTCAAATCTCCATTGGGGATGGATTTTGAATGACACATCCTGAGTGTTCTTCAAAAAGGTTGTTTTAAAAAATTTTCAAAAGGATTTTCCTTCATCCAAGAGGGCTTCTCACCGTTTTGGAAAGGCTTTTTCTTAAAATTCAAATCTGCTCACACAGAAACCTAACCTCGAGGTTTCGGGATCATTCGAGATTCATACAATCGACTAATCGAGAAGGCATTTTAAAAGGGACCGTAATTCGGGCCAGGTCAAAGGCTTTTCAAAGGATATTCATTTTGAAGTTTAGAAATGAATTTTGATCAACAATAGTTTCTTCGGGTCTACAAGTCAAGAACCCCGAAGTCATGATAAGACAGGATTGTACTTACCCCTTTAAGCGGTAGCTTCCTGTATGATTTCTTGCATCGACCTGAAACACCTCTTAGATCAGAAAAGTTTTGGTGACAGGTTGTATCTTGGTTTAAGGTGGGCTCTTTAAGAACGGCCATATTTTCAAAAGAGGGTGAACTTTGGTGATCACCTTGACATTTCTCCAGCTTTCATTTGCCTTTTGCGGAAGATTCACGATCATTCTTTTTCCAATTGATTTTGAGGATTTTCCTCTTTTCATCTTAATGATTTTTCTTTAGGATTTGCCCCTTTTCGGGATGCTCTTTTCATGGGCTTTGGCCTTGCTTTTACCAGGCACTTTGCTTTTTCTAGCCCTTTCATTCTTCATCATTTTCGCACCGATCGGCTCTTTTGAGACCAGTATCAAAATTCTTCCGATCATGCTTTTTGATTCATTGTTGGTAATTCCTTTGCTTTGCCCCAGTGTGGGGGGGGTGATCACCAAAAAGGGTTTAGAAATGAATATTCAAAGGCTCAAATTGGCTTTTCAAAGGGTAAGTGTTTGGGATATAGAAATGAAATGCTTTTCTTCACTTTGAGGTGTTCCGAGTCTTTGCCGTAAATCACCTGAAGCTAATCACAAAAGATTGATGCAGGTCAGTACAATAAAGTCTTACCCGACCTTTTCTCCAAGGAATCATCCAATGAACCTCCAAATATGCCCCATTGTGGGGTGGTTCTTGACAGGGTTATATTCATAAAATTCTCCCTTTTTGGCTCGGAGTGGTTATCAAGGGATACAAATGTGTATGGATAATTTTGAAATGGAAATGCCTTTCATCATTTTAATCCATGTAATCACCGCGAATGATCCCTACGTCCCAAAATTAAGCTCTTTCGCTCCATCACTCTCACTCATCACTCAAGTGTGTCGGGGACGTGTTTAAGGACAAAGTTTGCCTCTTTTCATTTGAAGGATCATTCTTTTGAAAAGCTTTCAAAGCATGCCCTTTTATAGAAACTCAGGGCGTTTTCGTCAAAATTCATCGTTTGCCAAATGTTCTCATCAAAGATAACATTCAAAAGATGTTTCTGTAATTTGTAAGGAATATTTCTTTAAAAGGGCCTTGTGGCTCTATAATTCCAAGTTTTTTTTAATTTTTTCAATTTCAAGCACGACGGCGTATGAAAATTCTTTGTAAAGAAAGAGAACCTCAAACCTGTCTTCTTCAAATATTGGCTTCTGTCCCCCGTAAAAACAAAAGGAAACAATCAGTTCAAGGTATTCAAAATTTTAAGTTCCGAAGCGATTTCTTCTCGTCTCCTTCGGACGTTGACTCCTGTCTCCCGTAAAAACAAAAGGAAACAATCAGTCCAAGATATTCAAATTTTCAAATCCCGAAGTGATTTCTTCTTGTCTCCTTCGGATGTTGACTCCTGTCTCCTCTTTCGGGTGTCGACTCCTGTTTCCTGTAAAGAACAAAAGGAAACAATTAGTCCAAGATATTCAAAATCCGTGATCCAAAGTAACAGATAACTTCCCTGTTTTGATCGGTTGCTCTGCAAAGTTCTTCATGATTCCCAGTCCACCTACAAAATACAAACGTATGCAAATGCATGTATGCAGATGTCATGCAAATGCAAAATTTTCATGTGACTCATATCTCGCTCATCAACCGCTCCGAAGCTCAATTTATTTCAAGGAAAATATCTCTTCACGGCATCCGAATTCACTGGACTTGCCAATTCTTCTCCATCCATGTTTACAAGTATAAGAGCTCCCCGGATAAGACCTTCGAATCACATAGGGGCCTTCATAATTTGGCATGAATTTGCCTCCTGGGTGTTGTGCGCTTGGGAGCATTTTCTTCACAACTAGCATCCCCGCTTCAAAACTTCTAGGTTTAACCTTCTTGTTAAAAGCTCGGCCACTTTCTTCGATAACTTTGACCATGACAGATAGCCCTTAATCGCTTTTCGTCAATCAAATTCAATTGTTCGTGTCTCTGTCGACTCCATTCATCTTCCGTGAGCCCTACTTGAGACAGTAATCCTTAAAGAGGGGATTTCCACCTCTACTGGTAGGACTGCTTCCATACCGTATACCAAAGAGTAAGGAGTTGCCCCGGTTGAAGTACGAATTGAAGTTCGGTAGGCCATGAGAGCATATGGCAATCTTTCGTGCCAATCTCGATATTTCTCAGCAGTTTTGGCCAATATCTTCTTGATGTTCTTGTTTGCCGCTTCCACGGCTCCATTCATTTGCGGGCGGTAAGGTGAAGAATTAAGGTGTCGTACCTTAAATTGTTCCAATAGTTGATCGACAACCTTGTTGTTCAAATTTGAGCCATTGTCTCGTAATGATGGCTCTTGGCACTCCATATCTTGAGATGATATCTCGCTTGATGAACTTGGCTACACTATTCGCAGTGACATTGGCATATGAGCTAGCTTCAATCCATTTGGTGAAATAATCAATAGCAACCAGAATGAAACGATGTCCGTTGGAGGCCTTTGGGTTGATAGGGCCGATCATATCAATTCCCCACATGCGGAATGGCCATGGCTCTGACATTTGATGTAGCTCGGTTGGCGGCGCATTTATCCTGTCGCCGTATACCCGGCATTGATGACAGGATCTAACATGCTGGTTGCAATCCGACTCGATAGTCAACCAATAATACCCGAGTCTCATAATCTTCTTGGCGAGGAGGTGGCCATTCATATGCGGTCCACATTCCCCTTCATGAATCTCTTTCATAATGAGATTTGCTTCTTTGGAATTCACGCACCTCAGCAGGATCGAGTCAAAGGATCTCTTGTATAGGATCCGTCCGCTGAGGAAAAATTTAGATGCCATCTTGCTTATGTACTTTTTATCTTCTGGTTGACGTTGCTCAAGGGAATTCGCCCTTCAGTAGGTAATTCTTGATGTCATGATACCACGGTTCCTCATCGGGTTCTTCTTCAATGACCATGCAGTATGCGGGTTGCTCAAGGATGTCAATCCTTAACGGTTCTATCTCAAGACCATTTTGCACTTGTAACATGGCTGATAATGTGGCCAAAGCATCAGCAAAATGGTTCTGAGTTCTCGGCAGATATTCGAAAGTAATCTCCTCAAAGTGTTGGATCAGCTCTTCGAGGTATTTATGATAAGGAATAAGCTTGGGATCCTTTGTCTTCCACTCCCCTTGAGTTTGTAAAATGATTAGCATGGAATCTCCATATACCAAGAGCTTCTTCACCTTTAATGAGATGGCCAATTGTAATCCTAGTATGCAGGCTTCATATTCGAAATGTTGTTGGTACAGGGGAATACCAACTTGGCTGAAACTGGATAATGTTGATCTTCGGGGGATATCAAAACGCCCCTAGATGCCGATCCAGTGAGGTTCACTGCGCCGTCGAAGTACATTGTCCATTTGTCTTCAGATATATTCGGGATTTGACCTCCCTTGTTTTGCTCTGAAACGTCCTTAGGAGGATTCTCAGCTAGCATGTCAGCAATTGCTCTTCCCTTGACAGATTTTTGGGGAGAGGTTTTGATATCGAACTCAAAGCAAGTATTTGCCATTTAGCCATCTTTCCCAACAATGTTGGCTTCTCCAAAAGGTATTTGATGGGGTCATTTTCGGTGACCAGCTCTATATGATAATGCAAGTGTATATCGCCTCAATCTGTGGAGGACCCAAACCAATGCTACGCAAGTCCTTTCCACTGTTGGGTATTTGACTTCAGATGTTGTAAACTTTTTGCTCAAATAATATATGGCCCGCTCTTTACGATCCTTGGGGTTAGTTTGGGCAAGTAAAGCTCCCAAGGACTCATCATTAACGATCGGATATAGAGTTAAAGGAACGTCGGGGATAGGAGGTACCAATACTGGAGGTTGTACCAGATATTCCTTGATCTTCTCAAATGCTTGTTGGCATTCCGCATCCCATTTCACCTTTGTACCTTTCTTTAGCAACTTGAAGAAGGGTTTTGCCGTTTCGATAGTTGGGATATGAATCTGGATATATAATTCAATCTTCCCAAGTAAACCCCTTACTTCTTTAACAAGAACAGGAGTTCCTATTTCCCATATGGCTTTAATCTTGGAAGGGTCAATTTCAATACCACGGCTGCTCACCACAAACCCTAGCAGCTTTCCGGATCTTGCGCCAAATACGCATTTCGCAGGATTCAACTTGAGCTTATACTTTCTCAATCGATCAAATAACTTCTTCAGCACTTTAACATGGTCTTCTCCAGGCTTGGACTTGGCAATCATATCATCCACATAGACCTCGATCTCCTTATGTATCATATCATGAAAAAGGGTCACCATAGCCCTCGATATGTTGCACCTGCATTTTTCAACCCAAATGGCATCACCTTGTAACAAAAAGTTCCCCATTGTGTAGTGAATGAGGTCTTGATCTTATCTTTTTCCTTCAGCATGATCCGATTATATCCCGAGAATCCATCCATAAAGGAGAACAATTCAAAACCCGCAAGATCGTCGACGAGCACATCAATGTGCGGTAGGGGAAAATCATCCTTGGGACTAGCTTTGTTCAAGTCCCGATAATCCACGCATATTCTAATTCTCCCATCCTTCTTCTTAATCGGTACGATATTGGCGACCCAATCAGCATATGGGACAGCCTCGATAAATCCAACTTTAAGGAGCTTCATCACCTCTTCCTTGATTTTATCCGCAGTTCGGGATTCATTCTTCCGGGTGATTGATTTACTGGTGTGCAAGAAGGATCTCGTGGGCAAAGCATGCTCCACAATCTCACGATCTAGACCCGGCATGTCAAAGATACGACCAGGGCGAAGATATCTTGATATTCCTTGAGTAACACCGTCATTCTTAAAATATCTCGCTGCCGACGGTGTCCTCCTATTTTCACTTCCTTGACGCAATGAGAATCTCCCAAATTAATAGTGATAGGTTCTTCGGAAATAGGAGGCTTAGATTCTTCGAAACAATCCCATTCTTTCTTGATATCGCTCACATCAACCTCGTCTATATCAACTTCGCATGCATAGTCATCGAGCTGATATGAGTCACATATTAACCTGTTATGTATGGGTGGGATGACATGCCCGAAATGCACCATGATAGGTTAGTATTCAAAGATGATAAAATTGAAGGATGCATGATTCCTATCATGAAAACATTTTTCAAATTTCAATTTTCTTAGATAAGGAAAGGAGAACTAGTCCACGATCTTCCGGACATCCTGGTTCTCAAAAGCTGTTTAAAATCCTAGATCATATGGCGGATCGGGCCTCAAGTTTCATGGTAGAATCAATTGTCATCATCGGACCAATCCGTTGCTCCACATGTCTCGTAATCAAATTTGAAATGTTTTTCATTAATAAATGCAACTAAGAACAATACAAGATCGCACTTCCTGGATCACAGCATGTGACCCAAAGGTGCTAAAACATCAAAAAGCTTTAAAGCAAATGCAGTAATCAAAATGCATTAAAAGATAAAGTTCAGAAAGAGCCTTTTACTCAGGGGTGGGGAAATCATCGTCCAGCCACTCAATTATCACGTTCACCCGATTATCCAGGAACGGGTTGAATAAGTCCGGCTCTCGCATCCTCGGAGATGTCTTCATCTTCCAGCCATTTGCCTCCCTTAGAGAATACCTCGAATAAAGGGTTTAGGAGCATTTTTCCTCTAGCTTTCCATACATCGGTACCTATGAAACGGCCACCTTGGCGTCCACGGCGTCCATGGTCTCCATAACGATTGTTTCGACCTCGGCCTCGACCTATGTTATTTTCCACTATTCCGCTATAACCCGGACCAACCTTGTGGTCATTTGAGCCCAAATTCAAAGGGTTACGGATTCCCCGACCATATTTCCCTAATCCAAAGACCCGGAATAAATCCATTCGAGAGTAGCACTTTTCTCGCCATAGTTGCAGGTCTTGAAAGCTCGGTATAGCCACCTTTGCATCCGGTAACACATGCATGACGGATACAATGTCGAAGGTGTGATAACTCAGCTCCTCCTCTTTTGAGGGTTCGACGTATGGAACCATCCCTTTTAAAGCGGCCCGATGTCCTGTCTCGCCATGGACGGTGATCAATTGACCCTTGACCACAAATTTTAACTTTTGATGCAGAGAGGAAGGTACCGCTCCGGACACATGAATCCACGGTCTTCCCAGGAGCAAGGTGAAGGCGCTTGGAATATCCAATACTTGGAACGGTATAGAGAAAGTTACCGGTCCAATGTCAATGTCCAGCTCAATCTCTCCTACAACATTCTTGGAGACTCCATCAAATGATCGGATGGTGGCCTTGGATGTCTTCACAAAATCTTCATTGATCCCCAAGCTTCTCAAAGTGCTTAGTGGACACAAGGTTGAAAGCGGAACCATTATCAATCAAGACGTGAGGAACCTCCTTTCCGTGACACCTCACAGCTATGTAAAGGGCTTTGTTGTGAACTCGCCCTTCTTTCGGGAAGTCTTCGTCCGAGAAGGATATCTGGTCCTTCGGAAGGATAGCACCCACAAAGTCTCCCAATTGCACTTCGTTAATTGTCTCTCGGAACATGCACCTCATCCAGCACCTTCAAAAGGGCGTCTTTGTGCTTTTCAGAATTTTTGAAGAGATCCAAGAAGGGAAATGCGTGCGGGCATCTTCCGCAGTTGGTCAACGACATCATATTCACTGGTCCTCACGACCGATTGCAACTTCTCAACCTCTTCCGCAGCTTGGGATTCTCTTTTCGGAATCCACTTCTCTCGGGGGATAACATCTTCCGGATCTCATTATGGCGTCAATCTCGCCCGTTCCATAATCCCAATGAACTGCCCTTGAGTTGTACTCTTCCACAAAGCGGTAATTTAATCCTCACCGGTATGATCTTTTCTCGGTAGTGATTCGGATGTTGATGGTTTTTCCGAACTAGAAGCTTCTAACTCCCAGCTATCAACTTTGTTCAAATCAATCACGAAACGAATTGGGGCATCTATCATCCCAATCATCTCATCCTCATGAACCTCCTCGGGGTTATGTTACGGACCGGGCCTTATCGGCGTGGCGTTTTCTTCATCCAGATCTCTCTGCCTTTCCCTTTTGACTCTTAGGATAATCCCCTCAATTCTCATACCAATCTCCACCATATGTTGGAACGACGA
This sequence comes from Rhodamnia argentea, assembly GCF_020921035.1. Taxonomy (NCBI): domain Eukaryota; kingdom Viridiplantae; phylum Streptophyta; class Magnoliopsida; order Myrtales; family Myrtaceae; genus Rhodamnia; species Rhodamnia argentea. Next base: position 48,618 of record NW_025955868.1, read on the forward strand.
GTAAGTGTATGCATACATGCGATCAAAGTATTCCGCCGGAAGTGACTTTAGTACAAACTCCAGCATTTCTCTCTCCGACAACGGCGGTTGCACCATCACGGCGTGTTTCTTCCACCTTCTTGCAAAGAGCTCAAAACTCTCATCTTCACCTTTCCGGATATTCAACAGATTAGCCTTAGTGAAATAACCTCTGATTCCAGCTTCAAAGTGTCGTATGAAGTGTTCTGATAAATCCTCCCAGCTCGGGACCCAGCCTAGATCGATTGATTGAAACCATACCAGCGAGGCCCGTTAAACTTTGTCCAAAGTTCCGAATCAGTGTTTCATCATCTTCTTGGTGGCCAACCATTTGGCGAAGATAGTATGAGACATGCGCCAGAGGACACCCAGCGCCATTATACTTCGTGCGGAAGACCACTCTCGGGTTCACACCTTGAGGCGGGACGTTTCTTGCTTGAGTAAGTGGCGTAATCAGCTCCTTCAACTCATCCATTTTCCTCGACACGTCATCTCCTTGCTCTTGAAGTAGAGCGATCTTTCGATTCTCGTGTCTCCATGGTCCGCCGTATCTCCGAATCTGCATGCTTTCTTCTATCGCCATAGTATTCCTTTTGGTTGTCGATTGCGATAAATCTGCTACCATAGTTGTTAAATGACGCATGTGCGTCTCCAGATTAGAAAGTCGCATATCGACCTCTCGATTCTCCTGTTCATTCCGAGGAGCCGCTTGGTCCTTAACTTCATCGATCGTTCCCACAAATTCATCGCTTGTGGGGTCATCCATTCCACCCCACCCATCGGGGACTACATCTCCAGAGTCAACAAAGAAACTCGGGGCGCCGAATATAGCACTTTAAAGTTGTACCCACCACTATCTTCCCCAGGTTATCAACTATTTCGCCCCTCTCTAGGGCTTTCGCAAAAATCTCCTGTCGCCTCGGCGGGCCTTATCCAGACGGACTTCATATTCGTCTATCTCTTCAATTTCTTGACCATCTTTGACGCTCATCAAATATCCCGAGGGTATTTTCAAAAGAGCTCCCCTCGTAGGTTTCATTGCGAACTCCTCGGACAGCATGTTTACCGCCACGTAGGTTCCCTTGAAAGCGACATTTTCCATTCTTCCTATGACACCCAAGCTAATCAATTTTTCCAAGCAAGCCTCTTTTTGCTCTCGGGAAATACTCTCTCCTTCCGGGTATTGCGAGGCTAATGTCAAGACATCCCGCATTTTATCCATATTCACTATGAACTCCAGAACCTCTTCCTCTTCATCTCCAAAGATCGCGTTCACCTCACGATGCTCGGGTAGCGGGTTCCCGCTGCACATTCGGTTCGGCTTTATCAAATTCCAGAACTTTTCCGTCGATCAATGCTTGCACCTTGAATTTCAGAGCGAGACAGGTTATCCGCGTTATGCCCCCTTTCTCCCATATGGTATACGCACGTCCTGGGTCTCATCATACCCAGGAAATCTTGGCGGGTGAGCTCGAGGTGGCTCTTTTGCAACTAAACGATTCTCCAAAAGCATGGGTAACAATTTGGATAAGGGTCGGGGTAGTGGGGTGAAAACAACCGGGTTTTTCTTTCTGAATTCCGGTGGTTTGGAAGCGGTCCAGGAGGACGTTCCTTGGGTAGGAATTGAAGGCGAGAAATTTCGGGCTTTGGCGGATTAGGGACAAAAGCTACTTCTCCAGTTTGCTCCCTAATATCCCTTCTCAAAGGGTATTGGCGTTTGAAAGGCGCCTCGGGTATCTTCTTCTCTCTCGGTGCCCACTCATGACGCTCCGCCACCTTGATCGGGTGTGCAAATGTCCGACACCCGGAGGTGTTCAGCTTGTCGAAAAATTCAAACGGAAGGGCCTTGAGAAACAGATCTATTAGTTCATCTTCCGGGACGGGCGGTTTTACTTGCACACGGCCCGGTGCTCTCCATCTCCGGGCGTAGGCGCGAACGGCCTCGCTCTTTCCTTTTACTGTCCTTAGAAGGTCCTCTCTAGTTAGGGCGGTCAAAGTGTTAAACTTGTATTGCCGAAGGAACTCGTGCGCCGTTTATCCCAATCGGCGAGCCTCTCTCGGCTCCAATTCAATGAACCACGCCGGGGCTGCCCCGAGATAGGCTTTCCCGGAAAGTGTTAACCAAGAGTGGAATGTTGTCGGAGAATCGCGACATTCGACGCAAGTAATACTTCAAGTGCGCCTTGGGACACCCGGTCCCATTATATCTTCTTACAAAGTCCGGCTCCTTGTAATCAGCAAGAACCTCTATCTTTTCGAACGGTGCAACCTTGTCGAATCTCGAGAGCTCATAACCTTGACTCGCCAAACACTCTTCGATCTTAGCGAGCCTCTTAATTTCCTCTTCCATTTTGAGGACTTGCTTCTCCTTTTTCTCCAGGTCAATCACAATGGGAGGATCCTTAGGCGGTCTTTCCGGATTCGAGTTGGATTGGCGGCGGGCGCCGGATTAGCGTTTGCTCCATCGGATGGCCCCGCCAGGAGCTTGAGAATTAAGGTCAACGGGGTATCTCCCCCGGCTTGCAATCATCATTGCCTTCATCTCCGCCACCATTGTGGCGATCACATTCATTTGATTCTCCGGATTACCCACACGAGGTGCGAGCTCTTCTTGTTCCATCCTTAACTTGCGCGTTTTATCATGAGTCCTCGTATTTATCACTCACCTATTTTCAGAATATCAAATCAGTATGGGAAATATTAAGAATTGGAGACATTGATCCGTGGTAATTGACTTTTCTATATGTATGCATGAAATGCTCATAAAAGAAATAGTATGTATTCATTACAAACCAAATTGTTCAAAAGTATCTAAAAGATAACAAATATGTAAAATCTAAATGGGGGAATGGATCTATCCAAGTCGGGGCGCTTCCACTCTTCTTGCTCTTCGATCCATCGGAATTCCATAAGTATGGGTCTCCTCCCTCTTCGATATCCACTCGCTCTGGATCTTCGGGAATGTACGGTTCTACTCCGGTACATATGGTACTATGTACTCTGGCTCATATGACTCTACTTCTTCAATCCGAGGAGATACGCACTCGGGTACATATGGCTCTACCATTGATTGGCGATACTCCTTAAACCTTGGATATACTCCTTGGAGGCCCCGTGAACGTTCATCTCATCGTCCAAATAGTCCGGCCATTCAACTTGTTGCAGTGGGGAATTCTTCAAAGCGTGAAGAATAAGCTTGATCCGGGCCCGATACAACTCCCTTGTTTCCTTAGTGAGCTTTCCTCGTATCATATCGAATGAGAAGATCCCGGGACAAACATCCGGTGGTATCTCTTGTAGAACTCCAAATTGCCTCACCACTCGAATGGGGTAATACGCCACAGCGCCGGTACATCCCAATAAGGGAATAGGGTTATCTTCAATACCCGAAATGCGAGCTTCTACGATCTTGGGCCAAGTCAAACGCCATCTAATATGCTCGGGTTTCAAATTGTCCAATAGCTCAACCCACTTTTTGAATGAGTATTTGGGTACAAGGGATTGACACTTAAGGAAGGATCTAAGGGGGTGAACGTGCTCATTGATCTCATAACACCCCACCCGGAGTTGGAAAGTCTTTATATGAGAGGTGAACCACAAGTGGAGTAATCCGCTAGACGCTTGGAAAACGGCCTTTTTGAAGACTTGGAACGATTCATGGAGAGAAAAGTCTCAGCTAAGATCATGTACGAATAATCCCAGCGACAACACGCTTGTCCGGCTATATGAGTTATGGAGGGGTCAAAAGTAGTTCTAGAAGTCGGGAATAGAACGAATGCAAAGAAAGCCAAAATGAACACCTTTCCCGATTTATGACCGGTTTCGGTGGGTAGAGAGGAATAATTATCGAAAAGGAACGAGAATGTGAACTTGTTGGAATTGGACTTGTAAACTTTTTCAATTTCAGAAGTTTTAAGGCGAAGGAAACTCGATAACGAACGAGTGGAATCCATGTCCAAAGGGGGTTGAGCTATACGTTCTTCAAATTTGGCCCCGATAATAGCGGTATACTCCTCAAGCGTAGGGGTCAATTCCAATCCTTGCAAGTTGAACGTCATTGTTCGCGCGTCCCATGCCTTGGCTAGTGCTTGAATGAGCGCCGGTTGGTATTCCACTTTGATCAAATCTACAAGTCGTCCCAAACGTCCTTCCACATAGGCTTTGTTGACGATGTCGAGGCGATCCCACCATATAGCGAGTTCCTTGCGCGGTATTGGGATGACTTTGATGTCTCCATTCCCCATGATCTAAGAATGCAAAAATGATGATCCTAAAGTCAATTACCACAGTTTAATATGCATATGCATGTAATGTGATGCAAATGTGCTAACCAAATTCCATGTCATCTTTTGGTAACATGAGGGTCAACTACTCCCACTTGACCCAAATAAGCCAAATAGGGTAATTATGGACCAAATCTCACCCAAAGATGGCATGTAATTTGATTAGGATCATTTAAGCGTAATCGGGGTAAAAAGGTCGTTCACAAATTGACAACTCATGAAATTTACAAGTCTAATACAATAAAGTCAAAAAAGATAGAACATGACAGTATCTAGAGATGTTCGGACAATAAATGTCGATGAAAGTACATAATAGACTCAAAATATAATGAAACCTAGAAAATGCCCCAAAGTCGTACTAATCTAGACAGTGGGAATGGTATCCTCGTCCGATGAAATCTCTACTATCTCGGGAAGCTTGATATCTTCTTCATCATCGGAGGATATGGTGATAATTTCCTTCTTCTTAATCGGAGAATGTTTTGGGGCCGTCTTGGTAGCATGAGGCTTCCTCGCCAACTTCATGTACAATTCCCAGTTCTTTCTTTCTCGCGCTCGAGCTCCAAATATCGTCCACATCGGGTATAATCGCAACTCTCGCTACGGATGCGGTTCCGTCCGTTGAGCTCTCGTCCGTGAACAAATCCGAAAACTCGGAATGTAGCGGGTACTCGGTCCTCGCGTCGAATGGTCCTCCGCTCCCATGTGAATACATCGGGTGCATCAACACGACTTTGGGGCGCCATCTATCCTAAAAAGGAAAATTTGACTTTCAACCCCGATCACTTAAACGATCTTACAAATTGTGATGATATGTAGTGGAAATGTATGATATGCAAAAATTTAAATTTACAAGTTCAAAATAAAAAGGGTAGAAAGCCTTACCAACCGATATTACTCTTTTTTTGGTTTTTGGTTTTAGGTATACCAACCATCCATTTCACATGCGCATGAGACGGGTGAGGTTTAACTCTAAAAAAATCAAAAAGGCTCGGGTATGGACCTAAAAAGGCTCCCGCTATACAAATCGATGGGCCGCCCACAAGCGCAATCAAACAACAAGTGGGTAGGACCATCAATCTTACATAGCGAGCGGGATCAAATATGGTCAACCCAAGTGCAATCAAACACAAGAGCTTCGCATACCGATCCCTATCTATGGCGACCTAAGAGGTGATTTCGCGGCTCGGGTTTAGGCGCTTGTGTGTGCAATGTCGTGATCCTCGAAATATGCAAGACATGCACCACAATTTATATTCAAAACACCGCTTCAAAATTTGCATAAATAAACAAACAATCCAAAACTCCATATCTGCATCAAAAATGGTTAGCACAGACGCCACCCCTTATAACTCCCATCTGCATCAACATTTAACACTTTTTTGTTAGTGGACGTACCTCATCTTCAAGAGCATCTGCAGAAAACGAGGTTAGAAAACAATCAGCATTTTTATCGGCTTAAATCCTCTTAAAGTATTCCCCAGCGGAGTCGCCGATCTGTCGCGACCCTCCCGGAAATTTCCTCATTTCCCGGGGTGGAATAGGGCTAACGAGCCGATCCCTCCTTTTTATAGGGCATATATATATGTGGGGGATCGCGAGTCTCTCCCAAGACCCATTACTCGAATCGCGATGTCGGGTAAAATTTTTTAAATATCGAAATTTGACCTTGTGTGGTCGGGTGGCATGTGCGAGATGTACATGCAATTTGGAGTCGCCACCGATCGATTTATTGGAAGGTACGATCGGAAAACCTTACCGAGCGGTCGGGAGAAACCGTTCGGTTCGCGAAAACCGAGATTTTGGGTCCGGGGATTTGGTTACGCCAAATTTCAAATTTGACGCCCTTTCGGTTACCGATGTTGATTGTTTTTCTAACCTAGGAATCCATGCAGATGTAATATCGGGTGAGGTAGGTCCTAACAATTCTAAGTTTTCATACGGATGGGAATTTTCTATCCTAATCAATCACAATCAGAAAAATTAATGCGCAATCAAAATCATTACAAACAAACAAATCAATCAAATCAAGGTTCGATATGTATAAAATGGCCCTATCGGCCCATACAAAAATCAAATTTGGGTGTCGGGGTGACTTGGGTAAAAATTTGGGGCGAATGGCCCAGGAAGGGTAGAATGGTCATTTTTCGGGTTTGGGACTCGAAAATCACAAAATTTCGATTTGGCCAGTTGAATGTGACCATTTCTCATTTTTTGTGATTTTCTTGAATTTTTCTAATTTTTTTATTTTTTTGGAATTTTTATTTATTTTTCAAAAATATTGGAAATTTTTCGGATCGAAATTAATCGACCCTCGAAGTCTCAAAAATTTTCGATCCAGACTTTATGAGTCCCGAATCGATCTACGAATTTTTAGAAATTTTTTATGAAAATCTGGGAATTTTTATGAATTTTCTAAGTATTTTTACAATTTTTTTGGATTTTTGGAAATTTTCTTTTTATTTTTTATTATTTTTTTATTATTAAACCGGACCGGGTCAACCCGGTCAACGACCGGTCAACCCGGTCCGACCGCTCACAAACCCGCCTACAACACCAAAACGACACCGCATATGCATTTTCTATTTATTTTCGATTTTCTAATATCTATTCCTAATATTCGAATATACTAAAATAGAACGGACATTTGAGATCAACTCCTGGATCAATCTCAGCCGTCGACTCCTTCTCCGGACAAAACGGCGACGTTCTAGCCTTCGTATTCAAAAACGACGCCGCTCGGGTATTGAAATAAACGGCCACGATCCGAACTAAAATCTAATCTAAGCCGTTCGTCCTACTCGGACTAAAACGACGTAGTACCAATTAAAAGCACGGACGGCCACGATCTAACCTAGATCTAATCTCAGCCGTTCGTTTCTGTCTCGCTAAAACGACGCCGAATCAACTATGAGCACGGACGGCCAGGATCTAAACCGGACTCAATCTCGGCCATCCATTCCATACGAAGAACAAAACGACGACGCATTTGGCCCCTTTACTCCGAACGACGTCGCCTTCTTAATGACCTAGACGACGACGTTTCTTCATTTTTTATTTCTATCTTATATACAAAATATCTAAAAAACACCAAAAAATGGATCCAACGGCCTGAAATTAAACCTATCTAATTTTCCCCACCGTTGGATCAAAGTCGATCGGGACCATTCGCGCCAACGACCAAGCCACCTCAGCATGAACTGGACCTATCACCGAACGACACCTAGGACGCCGACTTGTTGACCCGACACGTAAGCATCGTCGTCTTCAACCTCTCGACGACGCCTTGAACGGCCGAGGTTTCCCGGCGAGATCCAACGGTGAAACCTCGGCCGATCAACCTCAAACCAACGCCAATCTACTTGTTTTTACATCCAGATTAACATACTCTAAGATCAAACAATTTCAACGGCTAAATCATAGGAATCGAGCTACGCACGGTCACGGCATTCCGAATATCAATCGCGAAATACAGAGCATAACAATCAAATCCAAGCTTCATACATCCATAAATCGAGTTGAGGATACTCACCTCCGGCTCCGATCGAGCCCGGAGTTGCCCGATTTGCACGGCCGAAGATCGGCCGAACCGCGGAATGTTGGAGGTTTGATTCGGGTGACTCGGGCGAAATCAATGCGAGAAAAAGGATGCGATCATGGTCGGAGAGGTTCAAGGATGGAAACGCACATGCTAATTTCAATAATCGTGCGGGTGTGAGTGTGATGCCATAGATGTGCGTAATGAAGCTTTTGAAGTCGACTCACCGATTTTGAAGGTTTCGAGCTAATCCAGAGGCCGCGATCGCTTCTCCAAGGTTCGGGCAAGCTTCCCGAAGTAGCGGCGAGGTTCGATTCTCTCGGATTGCCTTCGCGAAGAACTCACGCACCGAGCTCAAACCTTCGATCGCTCGGGCGAGAAGGTGAGCTCTCCTTCGCTTTCTCTCTCTCTCTATCTCTATTCTGTTGCCTGGGCGAGCAAATGAACCTCTCCTTTGCTTCTAGAATCCTCTTGACTATTTATACCCAATTTTTCAAAAATGCGCGCGCAGGTGAAGCTTGGCCGAGAGATCCTCACGTGCGCCCACGTGACTTTAGGGTCGCGGACGGCGACGGAGTTAGTTGTTATTCCGTCCGGGGCCGTTTGGTGTCCGTTTGACCTTAAGTGAGTGTGAATTCCCCTTTGAATTTGAGAATGTTGACCTTTGGACGCCGGCTCCTTTGACCATCGATTCCGGCCACCTCCGGCGACGGCCGGCCGCGCCGTCGGTCCCAATCGACACACCAAATCCCGAGGATCAAAAACCCCACGACAAGTAGCTCAATTAAGTTCGAATTGGCTGTCAATTTGATCGCCAAAATTAGTCTCCAAATCTGCAAATGGCGCGGGCTCACGGGGAAGATGAAGTATCGCCTGGGACGGTTCGACCGGTCCGACCGGCGGTCGACCGGTTCGAACCAAGGTTCAGACAGTAATTTTTGTTCAATTTTTAAAATTAATCCAAATTGACTGGGAATTTTTGCAATTAAACCTCAAAATTGAACTCGGGGGCCTAGATATTATCTAGAAATGTGTTTTTGCCCAAAATTTCCCATCAATTTATATGAAAACCCCAAATTTTTCCAAAATCCCAAATTGGGGAAAAGTTCAATTGGATGTGTAATTGATCAAATTGGTCCCCGAAACCTATTCCAATCGATTTGAAATGCATTAAAACCCTAGGGGTAGTCCAGTTTTGCAATGATAGTCCCTCAATTAAAAGTAATTTCAAAAATTGACCGATTGAGGGACTAAATTGAAAATATTTTGGGGATTTTGCCTAATTTGTGCAATTCGCGCAATTTAGGGTGCAATTGATCAAATTGAAGTTCAAAGGGACCACAATTGAATGTCTAGACTTAAAATGTGCAAAAATTACAAATAAAAAGACTCAATTGGTATTTTTTGTGCAAATTCAACCTTAGGCATTGTGAAGAAACACCTAAAATTGAACTCAATTTTCAATTTTTCTTGAGATCAATATAGAAAGGGAATTAAAAGAGAAATATTGGACATTTTTCTGTATTTTTGTGACCTCGAAAAGTATTTTTTATGATTTTTCAAGTATTTTCTTATTTTTCGAAAATAAAAAAAAATGCGAAAAATATGAAAAATTATTTTTTGTTCCAAATTGGTTCCTTAAGCTTGGCCAAGGCTTCCAATGTTGATTTTTTAATTTTTTGATTTTTTGTGAATTTTTAATGAATTTTGGAAAATAAAACTAAAGGAAAACTGACTAAAAATTCAGGTGTCAACAAAGAGTTGATCTCACTAGTCCATTTCTTTTATATATTTTCGAATAATAGGAAATTAGTTTAGAAAATAAAAAAAATCAAATAAATAGCATACGGCGCCGTTTTAGCTGTAGAGGGGTCTGCGAGCGGTCGGACCGGGTTGACCGGCCGTTGACCGGTTTGACCCGGTCCGGTTCATTAATAAAAAATAATAAAAAATAAAAAGAAATTTCCAAAAATCCAAAAAAATTGTAAAAATACTTAGAAAATTCATAAAAATTCCCGGATTTTCACAAAAAATTTCTAAAAATTCCTAGATCGATTCGGGACTCATAAAGTCTGGATCGAAAATTTTTGAGACTTCAAGGGTCGATTAATTTCGATCCGGAAAATTTCCAATATTTTTTAAAAATAAATAAAAATTCCAAAAAATAGAAAAAATTAGAAAAATTCAAGAAAATCACAAAAAATGAGAAATGGCCACATTCAACTGGCCAAATCGAAATTTTGTGATTTTCGGGTCCCGAACCCCAAAAAATGACCATTCTACCCTTCCGGGCCATTCGCCCCAAATTTTTACCAAATCACCCCGATACCCAAAATTGATTTTTGTGTGGGCCGATAGGGCCATTTTAGACATATCAAACCCCGATTGATTGATTTGATTGCTTGTAATGATTTTGACTGCAGCGTTAATTCTCTCGATTGTGATTGATTAGGATAGAAAAATCCCATCCGTATGAATACTTAGATTTTTTAGGACCTACCTCATCTTATATCGCATCTGCATGAAATCTTAGGTTAGAAAAACAATCAACATCGGTAACCGAAAGGGCGTCAAATATGAAACTTGGCGTAACCAAATCCCCGGACCCAAAATCTCTGGTTTTCGCGGAACCGAACGGTTTCTCCCGACCGCTCGGTAAGGTTTTCCGATCGTACCTTCCAATAAATCGATCGGTGGCGACTCCAAATTGCATGTACATCTCGCACATGCCACCCGACCACACAAGGTCAATTTCGATATTTGAAAAATTTTACCCGACATCGCGATTCGAGTAATGGGTCTTGGGAGAGACTCGCGATCCCCCATATATATGCCTATAAAAGGAGGGATCGGCTCGTTAGCCCTATTCCACCCCGGGAAGGAAATTTCCGGGAGGGTCGCGACAGGCATGTCAGCATACGACCAGGCGAAGATATCTTGATATTCCTTGAGTAACACCGTCATTCTTAAAATATCTGCTGCAGACGTGTGTCCTCCTATTTTCACTTCCTTGACGCAATCGGAATCTCCCAAATTAATAGTGATAGGTTCTTCGGAAATAGGAGGCTTAGATTCTTCGAAACAATCCCATTCTTTCTTGATATCGCTCACATCAACCTCGTCTATATCAACTTCGCATGCATAGTCATCGAGCTGATCCGAGTCACATATTAACCTGTTATGTATGGGTGGGATGACATGCCCGAAATGCACCATGAAAGGTTAGTATTTAAAGATGATAAAATTGAAGGATGCATGATTTTTATCATGAAAACATTTTTCAAATTCCAATTTTTTTAGACAAAGAAAGGAGAACTAGTCCACGATCTTCCGGACATCCTGGTTCTCAAAAGCTATTTAAAATCCAAGATCATATGGCGGATCGGGCCTCAAGTTTCATGGTAGAATCAATTGTCATCATCGGACCAATCCGTTACTCCACATGTCTCGTAATCAAGTTTGTGATGATTTTCATTAATAGATGCAACTAAGAACAATACAGATCGCACTTCCTGGATCACAAGCATGTGACCCAAAGGGTGCTAAAACATTCAAAAAGTTTTAAAGCAAGTGCAGTAATCAAAATGCATTAAAAGATAAAGTTCGGAAAGAGCCTTTTACTCGGGGTGGGGAAATCATCGTTCAGCCACTCAATTATCACGTTCACCCGATTATCCAGGAACGGGTTGAATAAGTCCCGGCTCGCATTCTCGAAATGTCCTCATCTTCCAGCCATTTGCCTCCCTTAGAGAATACCTCGAATAAAGGGTTTAGGAGCATTTTTTCTCTAGCTTTCCATACATCGGTGCCTATGAAACGGCCACCTTGGCGTCCACGGCGTCCACGGTCTCCATAACAATTGTTTCGACCTCGGCCTCGACCGGTGTTATTTTTCGCTATTCCATTATAACCCGGACCAACCTTGTGGTCATTTGAGTCCAAATTCAAAGGGTTACGGATTCCCCGACCATGTTTCCCTAATCCAAGCACCCTAATAAATCCATTCGAGAGTAGCACTTTTCCCGCCATAGTCGCGGGTTTCGAAAGCTCGGTATAGCCACCTTTGCATCCGGTGACACATGCATGAGATACAATGTCAAAGGTGTGATAACTCAGCTCCTCCTCTTTTGAGGGTTCAATGTATGGGACCATCCCTTTTAAAGCGGCTCGATGCCCCTGTCTCGCCATGGACGGTGATCAATTGACCCTTGACCACAAATTTTAACTTTTGATGCGAGAGAGGAAGGTACCGCTCCGCACACATGAATCCACGGTCTTCCTAGGAGCAAGGTGAAGGCGCTTGGAATATCCAATACTTGGAACGGTATAGAAAATGTTACCGGTCCAATGACAATGTCCAATTCGATCTCTCCTACAACATTCTTGGAGACTCCATCAAATGATCGGATGGTGGCCTTGGATGTCTTCACAAAATCTTCATTGATCCCCAAGCTTCTCAAAGTGCTTAGTGGACACAAGGTTGAAAGCGGAACCATTATCAATCAAGACGTGAGGCACCTCTTTTCCGTGACACCTCACAGCTATGTAAAGGGCTTTGTTGTGGACCCGCCCTTCTTTCGGGAAGTCTTCGTCCGAGAAGGATATCTCGGTCCTTCGAAGGATAGCACCCACAAAGTCTCCCAATTGCACTTCGTTAATTGTCTTCGGAACATGCACCTCATCCAGCACCTTCAAAAGGGCGTCTTTGTGCTTTTCGAATTTTTGAAGAGATCCAAGAAGGAAATCTGTGCGGGCATCTTCCGCAGTTGGTCAACGACATCATATTCACCGGTCCTCACGACCGATTGCAACTTCTCAACCTCTTCCGCAATTGGGATTCTCTTTTCGAATCCACTTCTCTCGGGGGATAACATCTTCCCGATCTCATTATGGCGTCAATCTCGCCCGTTCCATAATCCCAATGAACCGCCCTTGAGTTGTACTCTTCCACAGGCGGTAATTTAATCCTCACCGGTATGATCTTTTCGGTAGTGATTCGGATGTTGATGGTTTTTCCGAACTAGAAGCTTCTAACTCCCAGCTATCAACTTTGTTCAAATCAATCACAAAACGAATTGGGGCATCTACCATCCCAATCATTTCATCCTCATGAACGTCATCGGGGTTATGTTCTCGACCTGGCCTTACCGGCGTGGCATTTTCTTCATCGAAATCCCTCTCGCCTTTCTCTTCGACTCTCAGGATAATCCCTTCAATCCTCATGCCAATCTCCACCGGATGTTGGAACGATGAGTACGTGTATGCATACATGCGATCAAAGTATTCCGCGGAAGTGACTTTAGTACAAACTCCAGCATTTCTCTCTCCGACGGCGGCGGTTGCACCATCACGGCGTGTTTCTTCCACCTTCTTGCAAAGAGCTCAAAACTCTCATCTTCACCTTTCCGGATATTCAACAGATTAGCCTTAGTGAAATAACCTCCGATTCCACCTTCAAAGTGTCGTATGAAGTGTTCTCGATAAATCCTCCCACTCGGGACCCGGTCTAGGTCAATTGATTGGAACCATGCCGGTAGCATAGGCCCGTTAAACTATGTCCGAAATTCGGATCAATGTTTCATCATCTTCATGGTGGCCAATCATTTGGCGGAGATAGTATGAGATATGCGCGAGAGGACACCCGGCGCCATTATACTTCGTACGGAAGGTCGCTCTCGGGTTCGCGCCTTGAGGCGGGACATTTCTCGCTTGGGTGAGTGGCGTAATCAGCTCCTTCAACTCATCCATTTTCCTCAACACGTCATTTCCTTGCTCTTGCAAAGAGAGCGATCTTTCGATTCTCGTGTCTCCATGGTCCGCCGTATCTCCGAATCCGCACGCTTTCTTCTATCGCCATAGTATTCCTTTTGGTCGTCAATTGCGATAAATCTGCTACCATAGTTGTTAAATGACGCATGTGCGTCTCCGCATTAGAAAGTCGCATATCGACCTCTCGATTCTCCTGTTCATTCCGAGGAGCCGCTTGGTCCTTAACTTCATCGATCGTTCCCGCAAATTCATCGCTTGCGGGGTCATCCATTCCACCCCACCCATCGGAGACTACATCTCCAGAGTCAACAAAGAAACTCGGGGGCGCCGAATATAGCACTTTAAAGTTGTACCCACCACTATCTTCCCCCAGGTTATCAACTATTTCGCCCCTCTCTAGGGCTTTCGCAAAAATCTTCTATCGCCTCGGGCGGGCCTTATCCAGACGGACTTCATATTCGTCTATCTCTTCAATCTCTTGACCATCTTTGATGCTCATCAAATATCCCGAGGGTATTTTCAAAAGAGCTCCCCTCGTAGGTTTCATTGCGAACTCCTCGGACAGCATGTCTACCGCCACGTAGGTCCCCTTGAAAGCGACATCTTCCATTCTTCCTATGACGCCCAAGCTAATCAATTTTTCCAAGCAAGCCTCTTTTTGCTCCCGGGAAATACTCTCTCCTTCCGGATATTGCGAGGCCAATGTCAAGATATCCCGCATTTTACTCATGTCCACTATGAATTCCAGAACCTCATCCTCTTCACCTCCAAAAATCGCGTTTACCTCGCGATGCTCAAGTAGCGGGTTCCGCTGCACATTTGGTTCAGCTTTATCAAACTCTAGAACTTTTCCGTCGATCAATGCTTGCACCTTGAACTTCAAAGCGAGACAGTTGTCCGCGTTATGCCCCCTTTCTCCCATATGGTATACGCACGTCCGGGACTCATCATACCCAAGAAATCTTGGCGGGTGAGCTCTAGGTGGCTCTTTTGCAACTAAGCGATTTTCCAATAGCATGGGTAACAATTTGGATAAGGGTCGGGGTAGTGGGGTAAAAACAACTGGGTTCTTTTTTCTGAATTCCGGTGGTTTGGAAGTAGTCCAGGAGGACGTTCCTTGGGTAGGAATTGAAAGCGAGAAATTTCTAGGCTTTAGCGGGTTAGGGACAAAGGCTACTTCTCCGGTTTGCTCCCTAATATCCCTTCTCAAAGGGTATTGGCGTTTGAAAGGCGCCTCGGGTATCTTCTTCTCTCTTAATGCCCACTCGTGGCGTTCTGCCACCTTGATTAGGTGCGCAAATGTCCGACACCCAGAGGTGTTCGGTTTGTCGAAAAATTCAAATGGAAGGGCCTTGAGAAACAGATCTATTAGTTCTTCTTCCGGGACGGGTGGCTTTACCCGCATGGCCCAGGTGCTCTCCATCTCTCGGGCGTAGGCGCGAACGGCCTCGCTCTTTCCTTTTACGGTCCTTAAAAGGTCCTCTCTAGTTAGGGCGGTCAAAGTGTTAAATTTGTATTGCCGAAGGAACTCGTCTCGCGGTTTATCCCAATCGGCGAGCTTCTCTGGCTCCAATTCAATGAACCACGCCAGGGCTGCCCCGGATAGGCTTTCCTGGAAAGTGTTAACCAAGAGTGGAATGTTGTCGGAGAACTGCGACATTCGGGGCAAGTAATACTTCAAGTGCGCCTTGGGACACCCGGTCCCATTATATCTTCTTACAAAGTCTGGTTCCTTGTAATCGCCAGAACCTCTATCTTTTCGAACGGTGCAACCTTGTCGAATCTCGAGAGCTCATAACCTTGACTCGCCAAACACTCTTCGATCTTAGCGAGCCTCTTAATTTCCTCTTCCATTTTGAGGACTTGCTTCTCCTTTTTCTCCAGGTCAATCACAATGGGAGGATCCTTAGGCGGTCTTTCCGGATTCGGAGTTGGATTGGCGGCGGGCGTCGGATTAGCATTTGCTCCATCGGATGGCCCCGCACAGAGCTTGAGAATTAGGGTCAACGGGGTATCTCCCCCGGCTTGCAATCATCATTGCCTTCATCTCCGCCACCATTGTGGCGATCACATTCATTTGATTCTCCGGATTACCCACACGAGGTGCGAGCTCTTCTTGTTCCATCCTTAACTTGCGCGTTTTGCTACGAGTCCTCGTATTTATCGCTCACCTGTTTTCGGGATATCAAATCAGCATGGGAAATATTAAAGGATTGGAGACATTGATCCGTGGTAATTGACTTTTCTATATGTATGCATGAAATGCTCATAAAAGAAATAGTATGTATTTATTACAAACCAAATTGTTCAAAATTATCTAAAAGATAACAAATATGTAAAATCTAAATGGGGAAATGGATCTATCCAAGTCGGGGACGCTTCCACTCTTCTTGCTCTTCGATCCATCGGAATCCCACAAGTATGGGTCTTCTCCTTCTTCCGACATCCACCGCTCCGGATCCTCGGGAATGTATGGTTCTACTCCCGGTATGTACGGTACTATGTACTCCGGCTCATATGACTCCACTTCTTCAATCCGAGGAGATACGCACTCGGGTACATATGGCTCTACCATTGATTGGCGATACTCCTTAAACTTCTTGATATACTCCTTGGAAGCTCTATGAATGTTCATCTCATTATCCAAATAATCCGGCCACTCAACTTGTTGCAGCGGGGAGTTCTTCAAAGCATGAAGGATAAGCTTGATCCGAGCCCGATACAACTCCTTTGTTTCCTTAGTGAGCTTTCCTCGTGTCATATCAAATGAGAAAGTCCCGGGACAAACATCCGGTGGTATCTCTTGTAGAACTCCAAATTGCCTCACCACTCGAATGGGGTAATACGCCACAGCGCCGGTACATCCCAATAAGGGAATAGGGTTATCTTCAATACCCGAAATGCGAGCTTCTACGATCTTGGGCCAAGTCAAACGCCATCTAATATGCTCGGGTTTCAAATTGTCCAATAGCTCAACCCACTTTTTGAATGAGTATTTGGGTACAAGGGATTGACACTTAAGGAAGGATCTAAGGGGGTGAACGTGCTCATTGATCTCATAACACCCTACCCGGAGTTGGAAAGTCTTTATATGAGAGGTGAACCACAAGTGAAGTAATCCGCTAGACGCTTGGAAAGCGGCCTTTTTTGAAGATTTGGAACGATTCAGGGAGAGAAAAGTCTCAGCTAAGATCATGTACGAATAATCCCAGCGACAACACGCTTGTCTGGCTATATGGGTTATGGAGGGGTCAAAAGTAGTTCTAGAAGTCGGGAATAGAACGAATGCAAAGAAAGCCAAGATAAACACCTTTCCCGATTTATGACCGGTTTCGGTGGGTAGAGAGGAATAGTTATCGAAAAGGAGCGAGAATGTGAATTTGTTGGAATTGGACTTGTAAACTTTTTCAATTTCAGAAGTTTTAAGGCGAAGGAAACTCGATAACGAACGAGTGGAGTCCATGTCCAAAGGGGGTTGAGCTATACGTTCTTCAAATTTGGCCCCGATAATAGCGGTATACTCCTCAAGCGTAGGGGTCAATTCCAATCCTCGAAAGTTGAATGTCATTGTTCGCACGTCCCATGCCTTGGCTAGTGCTTGAATGAGCGCCGGTTGGTATTCCACTTTGATCAAATCTACAAGTCGTCCCAAACGTCCTTCCACATAGGCTTTGTTGACGATGTCGAGGCGATCCCACCATATAGCGAGTTCCTTGCGCGGTATTGGGATGATTTTGATGTCTCAATTCCCCATGATCTAAAAAATATAAAAAATGATGATCCTAAAGTCAATTACCACAGTTTAATATGCATATGTATGTAATGTGATGCAAATGCGCTAACCAAATTCCATGTCATCTTTTGGTAACATGAGGGTCAACTACTCCCACTTGACCCAAATAAGCCAAATAGGGTAATTATGGACCAAATCTCACCCAAAGATGGCATGTAATTTGATTAGGATCGTTTAAGCGTAATCGGGGTAAAAAGTCGTTCACAAATTGACAACTCATGAAATTTACAAGTCTAAAAAAGATAGAACATGATAATATCTAGAGATGTTCGGACAATAAATGTCGATGAAAGTACATAATAGACTCAAAATACAATAAAATCTAGAAAATGCCCCAAAGTCGTACTAATCTAGACAATCGGAACGGTATCCTCATCGGATGAAATCTCCACTATCTCGGGAAGCTTGATGTCTTCTTCATCATCGGAGGATATGGTGATGATTTCCTTCTTCTTAATCGGGGAGTGTTTTGGGGCCGTCTTGGTCGCACGTGGCTTTCTTGCCAACTTCATGTACAACTCCCGGATTCTTTCTTTCTCGTGCTTGAGTTCCAAATATCGTCCACATCGGGTATAATCGCAACTCTCGCTACGGATGCGGTTCCGTCCGTTGAGCTCTCGTCCGTGAACAAATCCGAAAACTCGGAATGTAGCGGGTACTCGGTCCTCGCGTCGAATGGTCCTCCGCTCCCATGTGAATACATCGGGTACAACAACACGACTTTGGGGCGCCATCTATCCTAAAAAGGAAAATTTGACTTTCAACCCCGATCACTTAAACGATCTTACAAATTGTGATGATATGTAATGAAAATGCATGATATGCAAAATTTAAATTTACAAGTTCAAAATAAAAAGGGTAGAAAGCCTTACCAACCGATGTTACTCTCTTTTTTGGTTTTTGGTTTTAGGTATACCAACCATCCATTTCACATGCGCATGAGACAGGTGAGGTTTAACTCTAAAGAAATCAAAAAGGCTCGGGTATGGACCTAAAAAGGCTCCCGCTATACAAATCGAGGGGCCGCCCACAAGCGCAATTAAACAACAAGTGGGTAGGACCATCAATCTTACATAGCGAGCGGGATCAAATATGGTCAACCCAAGTGCAATCAAACACAAGAGCTTCGCATACCGATCCCTATCTATGGCGACCTAAGAGGTGATTTCGCGGCTCGGGTTTAGGCGCTTGTGTGTGCAGTGTCGTGATCCTCGGAATATGCAAGACATGCACCACAATTTATATTCAAAACACCGCTTCAAAATTTGCATAAATAAACAAACAATCCAAAACTCCATATCTGCATCAAAAATGGTTAGCACTGTACGCCACCCCTTATAACTCCCATCTGCATCAACATTTAACACTTTTTTGTTAGTGGACGTACCTCATCTTCAAGAGCATCTGTAGAAAACGAGGTTAGAAAACAATCAGCATTTTTATCGGCTTAAATCCTCTTAAAGACATCCCCAGCGGAGTCGCCAGTCTGTCGCGACCCTCCGAAAATTTCTTTCCGGGGTGGAATAGGGCTAACGAGCCGATCCCTCCTTTTATAGACATTTACTTTTTTTGGGGATCGCGGGTCTCTCCCAAGACCCATTACTCGAATCGCGATGTCGGGTAAAATTTTTCAAATATCGAAATTGACCTTGTGTGGTCGGGTGGCATGTGCGATGTGTACATGCAATTTTGGAGTCGCCACCGATCGATTTATTGGAAGGTACGATCGGAAAACCTTACCGAGCGGTCGGGAGAAACCGTTCGGTTCCGCGAAAACCGGAGATTTTGGGTCCGGGGACTTGGTTACGCCAAATTTCATGTTTGACGCCCTTTCGGTTACCGATGTTGATTGTCTTTCTAACCTAAAATTTCATACAGATTCGATATCGGGTGAGGTAGGCCCTAACAGTTCTAAGTTTTCATGCAGATGAGAATTTTCTATCCTAATCAATCACAATCAGAAAAATTAATGCGCAATCAAAATCATTACAATCGATCAAATCAATCAATCAAGGTTTGATATGTCTAAAATGGCCCTATCGGCCCACACAAAAATCAATTTTGGGTATCGGGGTGATTTGGTAAAAATTTGGGGCGGAAGGCCTAGAAGGGTAGAATGGTCATTTTTGGGAGTTCGGGACCCAAAAATCACAAAATTAGGGTCGGGCCAGTTGAATGTGGCCATTTCCCATTTTTTGTGATTTTATGGAATTTTTCTAATTTTTTCTATTTTTTGGAATTTTCATTTATTTTTCAAAAATATTGGAAATTTTCCGGATCGAAATTAATCAACCCTCGTAGTCTCAAAAATTTTCGATCCAGACTTTATGAGTCCCGAATCGATTTACAAATTTTTAGAAATTTTTTATGAAAATCTGGGAATTTTTATGAATTTTCTAAGTATTTTTACAATTTTTTTGGATTTTTGGAAATTTCTTTTTATTTTTTATTATTTTTTATTAAAGAACCGGACCGGGTCAACCGGTCAACGGCCGGTCAACCCGGTTAGACTCGACTCGGACATGCCCGCGACACCAAAACGACACCGTTCCTATTTTCTAATAATTTTTTTTTTTGATTTTCTAATACTAAATCCTAATATTCGAATATACACAAAAATGATGGACGGCCGAGATCAATTCTAGATTTAATCTCAGCCGTTTGCACATCTAGGAACAAAACGACGTCGCCTTTACCTATATCCCTAAAACGACGCCGCATGCCTTAACCAAACGGACGGTCGGGATCTAACCTAGATCTAATCTAAGCCGTTCGTTCTATCTCTGCTAAAACGACGCCGGATCAACTAAATGCATGGACGGTCACGATCTAACCTAGACTCAATCTGGACCGTCCATTCCTTCCAAGGCTAAAACGACGACGTTCACCTAAGCTAATGGATGGACGGTCAGGATTAAACCCTAGACTCGATCTCGACCATTCAACCTTCAAATGCCCGTAACGACGCCTGTTCATTCCTAAGCTAAACGGCAACGTTTTTGATTTCTTTTATTTTCTAACTAATATACCTAATATCCGGAATTACAAAATAAAGATCCAACGGCCGAGAATCAAACTACCCTATTTATCTCAGCCGTTGGATCGGATCTGAGTCAGCCCGCTCGCGCCAACGGCCGAGCCGACTCGCATCCAGGTGGACCTATCACGGAGCGACACATAGGCCCTTTGACCGGTTGACTCGCCACGTCGACATCGTCGTCTTCCTTGAGACGACACCGAACGGACGACCGAGGTTTCCCGGCGAGATCCGACGGTGAAACCTCGGCCGATTGACCCCAAACCAACGCCAAATTACTCATATCAACCTCCGGATCAACATACTCAAAGATCAGACAAGTTCAACGGCTGAATCGTAAGAATCGAACTAATCACAGTCACGGCAAGACAGATTTCAATCAAACAATATAGAGCATAACAACGCAATTCGAGCTTCAGAAACGCTTAGCTTAGGTCGGGAATACTTACCTCGGGCTCGGATCGAGCCCGGAGTTGCCGGATTCGCTTGGCGGAAGTCCGGCCAGGCCGCGTATGGTTGAAGGTTCGACTCGACGTAATAGGGAGAGATCAATGCAGAATAACAATGCGAACGTGATTAGAAGTGATCGAGGAACAAAAGGCACAAATCAATTTAAGAAATCATGCACGAGGAAGTGATATGCCATAGTTGCACAAGAAGGAAACTAGAAGCTCGACTCACCGATTCTGGAGCTCGAAACTTGACCGAGCTGTCGCGATCGAATCCGGGAGCCTAGACGAAGCTTCTGGACGTGATTTCAAGCCTTGATTCGCTCCGGATTGGCCTGGCCAAGAGCTCACGGTCGAGCTCGAGTTCTCGACCGAGCGAGCGGGAGAACGAGCTCTCTCTCGTTTTCTCTCTCTCTCTCTAGCTCTCTCAACAACTTGCGAACAGAATGAGCCCCCCTCCCCTTTCTAGAATCCTCTCTTGGCTATTTATACTCGGATTTCAAAATGGGCGCGCGCGGGTGAAGCTTGGCCGAGGCCCTCACGTGCCATTCACACGAGTCTAGGCTCGCCGGACGGTGACGGAATCGTTAGGATTCCGTCCCGGTCCGTTAGCCACGCCGTCGAGCTAAAATGAGCACATATTTACACGATTTGGCACTATGTTGACTTTTTGCTCCCCCGTGCCTTTGACCAGCTATTCCGGCCACCGCGGGCCGCCGGTGGCGATTGACGGAGCATGACCCGCACACGCAAACCCCCACACCAATTAGCTTAATCATACACGAATTGGCCTTCAATTTGGCCATTGAAATTGACCATCCAAACCTGCAAATCGCGCGAGTCGCTCGAGGAAGACGACATCGTTTGGACCGATTCGACCGGTCCGACCGGCGGTCGACCGGGTCCGAACCGGTTCGCATGTTGTTCTTTGCAAAATTTTCAAAATTAGTTGAAATTGAGTGGGGATTTTTGCAATTAAACTTCAAAATTGGACTTAGGGGCCTGAATCCTATATAAAAATGTGATTTTGCCCAAAATTTCATGTCAATTTCAACAAAAACCCCAAATTTTCGTAAATGCCCAAATTAGGGAAATGTTCAATTGAGTGTCAATTTGATAAAATTGGACCATGAGACCTATGCCAATCAATTTGAAATGTATGAAAATATAGGGTAACAGTTCAATTTTACCAAGATAGTCCCTCAATTAAAAGTAATTTCGAAAATTGGCCAATTGAGGGACTAAATTGCAAATAATTTGGGGATTTGGACTAATTCGTGCAATTGGCGCAATTATGTGTGCAATTGATCAAATTGAAGTTCAAAGGGACCACAATTGAATGTCTAGACTCCAAATGTGCAAAAATTGCAAATAAAAAGACTCAATTGGTATTTTTTATGAAAATTCAACCTTAGGCATTGTGAAGAAACACCTAAAATTGAACTCAATTTTTGATTTTTCTTGAGGTCAATACTAAAAGGGAATTAAAAGAAAAAAAATTGAACATTTTTGTGTATTTTTGTGACCTCGAAAAGTATTTTTTATGAATTTTTCAAGTATTTTCCTATTTTCGAAAATATTAAAAAAAACGAAAAATATGAAAAATTATTTTTTGTTCCAAATTGGTTCCTTAGGCTTGGCCAAGGCTTCCAATGTTGATTTTTAATTTTTTTTGATTTTTTGTGAATTTTTAATGAATTTTGGAAAATAAGACTAAAGGAAAACCGATTAAAAATTCGGGTGTCAACATCATTATGAGGAGTCTCTTGATTCTTAGCTTCATCAACCGTTCCAACAAATTCTTCACTTTCGGGATCATCTATGCCGCCTCACCCGTCGGGAATTATTTCTCCGGAATCGACGAAAAAACTTGGGGGTGCCGAATACAAAACTTTAAAGTTGTAACCACCACTATCTTCTCCGAGGTTACCCACTATTTCTCCTCTTTCTAGGGCCTTTTGCAAAAATCTTTTATCGCCTCTGCGGGCTTTGTCCAAGCGGATTTCATATTCGTCTATCTCTTCAATTTCCTGGCCATCCTAAATATTCATCAAGTACCCCGATGGAACTCTCCAGGTTTTTCCTCTTGTAGCCTTCATTGTGAACTCTTCTCACAGCATATCTATAGTGACGTAGGTTCCTTTGAAAGAGGAATCTTCCATTCTTCCGATGATACCTAGGTTAATTAGCTTCTCCAAGCATGCCTCCTTTTGTTCCAGGGAAATACTTTCCCCTTCCGGGTATTGTGAGGCCAACGCTAAGATGTCTTGCATCTTACGCACATCCATTATATACTCTTGAGTATCTTCCTCTTCACCTTCAAAAATCGCGTTCGCCTCGCGATTGTCGCGACCCTCCCGGAAATTTCCTCATTTCCCGGGGTGGAATAGGGCTAACGAGCCGATCCCTCCTTTTTATAGGCATATATATATATGGGGGATCGCGAGTCTCTCCCAAGACCCATTACTCGAATCGCGATGTCGGGTAAAATTTTTTAAATATCGAAATTTGACCTTGTGTGGTCGGGTGGCATGTGCGAGATGTACATGCAATTTGGAGTCGCCACCGATCGATTTATTGGAAGGTACGATCGGAAAACCTTACCGAGCGGTCGGGAGAAACCGTTCGGTTCCGCGAAAAACCGGAGATTTTGGGTCCGGGGATTTGGTTACGCCAAATTTCAAATTTGACGCCCTTTCGGTTACCGATGTTGATTGTTTTTCTAACCTAGGAATCCATGCAGATGTAATATCGGGTGAGGTAGGTCCTAACAATTCTAAGTTTTCATACGGATGGGAATTTTCTATCCTAATCAATCACAATCGGAAAAATTAATGCGCAATCAAAATCATTACAAACAAACAAATCAATCAAATCAAGGTTCGATATGTATAAAATGGCCCTATCGGCCCATACAAAAATCAAATTTGGGTGTCGGGGTGACTTGGGTAAAAATTTGGGGCGAATGGCCCGTAAGGGTAGAATGGTCATTTTTCGGGTTTGGGACCCGAAAATCACAAAATTTCGATTTGGCCAGTTGAATGTGACCATTTCTCATTTTTTGTGATTTTCTTGAATTTTTCTAATTTTTTTATTTTTTTTGGAATTTTTATTTATTTTTCAAAAATATTGGAAATTTTTCGGATCGAAATTAATCGACCCTCGAAGTCTCAAAATTTTCGATCCAGACTTTATGAGTCCCGAATCGATCTACGAATTTTTAGAAATTTTTTATGAAAATCTGGGAATTTTTATGAATTTTCTAAGTATTTTTACAATTTTTTTGGATTTTTGGAAATTTTCTTTTTATTTTTTATTATTTTTTTTATTATTAAACCGGACCGGGTCAACCCGGTCAACGACCGGTCAACCCGGTCCGACCGCTCACAAACCCGCCTACAACACCAAAACGACACCGCATATGCATTTTCTATTTATTTTCGATTTTCTAATATCTATTCCTAATATTCGAATATACTAAAATAGAACGGACGGCCGAGATCAACTCCTGGATCAATCTCGCCCGTCGACTCCTTCTCGGGACAAAACGGCGACGTTCTAGCCTTCGTATTCAAAAACGACGCCGCTTCGGGTATTGAAATAAACGGCCACGATCCGAACTAAAATCTAATCTAAGCCGTTCGTCCTACTCGGACTAAAACGACGTAGTACCAATTAAAAGCACGGACGGCCACGATCTAACCTAGATCTAATCTCGGCCGTTCGTTCTGTCTCTCGCTAAAACGACGCCGAATCAACTATAAGCACGGACGGCCGGGATCTAAACCGGACTCAATCTCGGCCATCCATTCCATACGAAGAACAAAACGACGACGCATTTGGCCCCTTTACTCCGAACGACGTCGCCTTCTTAATGACCTAGACGACGACGTTTCTTCATTTTTTATTTCTATCTTATATACAAAATATCTAAAAAACACCAAAAAAATGGATCCAACGGCCTGAAATTAAACCTATCTAATTTTCCCCACCGTTGGATCAAAGCCGATCGGGACCATTCGCGCCAACGACCAAGCCACCTCAGCATGAACTGGACCTATCACCGAACGACACCTAGGACGCCGACTTGTTGACCCGACACGTAAGCATCGTCGTCTTCAACCTCTCGACGACGCGACGAACGGCCGAGGTTTCCCGGCGAGATCCAACGGTGAAACCTCGGCCGATCAACCTCAAACCAACGCCAATCTACTTGTTTTTACATCCAGATTAACATACTCTAAGATCAAACAATTTCAACGGCTAAATCATAGGAATCGAGCTACGCACGGTCACGGCATTCGAATATCAATCGCGAAATACGAGCATAACAATCAAATCCAAGCTTCATACATCCATAAATCGAGTTGAGGATACTCACCTCGGGCTCCGATCGAGCCCGGAGTTGCCAGATTTGCTCGGCCGAAGATCGGCCGAACCGCGGAATGTTGGAGGTTTGATTCGGGTGACTCGGGCGAAATCAATGCGGAAAAAGGATGCGATCATGGTCAGAGAGGTTCAAGGATGGAAACGCACATGCTAATTTCAATAATCGTGCAGGTGTGAGTGTGATGCCATAGATGTGCGGAATGAAGCTTTTGAAGTCGACTCACCGATTTTGAAGGTTTCGAGCTAATCCAGAGGCCGCGATCGCTTCTCCAAGGTTCGGGCAAGCTTCCCGAAGTAGCGGCGAGGTTCGATTCTCTCTGGATTGCCTTCGCGAAGAACTCACAGACAGAGCTCAAACCTTCGATCGCTCGGGCGAGAAGGTGAGCTCTCCTTCGCTTTCTCTCTCTCTCTATCTCTATTTCATTGCCTGGGCGAGCAAATGAACCTCTCTCTAGTCTGGAATCTTCTTGTTCCTTTTATACTCGGATTTGAATTTGCGCGCGTCCGGTGCTTGAGTCGGTGATGCTTCGCACGTGGCAACACGTGCCAAATGGCCGCCGGACGGTGACGGAATCGATTAGGATTCCGTCCCCGTCCGTTAGTCCTCCAATTTGCCACAAACGAGCATAGATTTGACACGGTTTGGGGATTTGTTGACTTTCGGATACCGCCACCTTTGACCGGCGATTTCGCCGTGCTCCGGCGGCCATTGGCCGTGCCGCCGGTGGCAATCGACGACCCTAGACCCGAGGATCAAAAGCCCCAAGTTAATTGATTCAATTATGGTCATATTGACCTCCAATTTGTCCATTGAAATCCAGCTCGCAAACCCGCAAAATGCACAAGCTCGGTGAAGGAGATGATATCTGTTCGGACCGGTTCGGCCCGGTCCGACCAATGATCCGACCGGTCCGAACCGGTTCGAACAAGTAAATCACGTAGAATTTTCAAAATTAATTGAAATTGAGTGAGGATTTTTGCAATTAAACTTCAAAATTGGACTTAGGGGCCTGAATTCTACATAAAAATGTGATTTTGCCCAAAATTTCTTATCAATTTGCACAAAAACCCCAAATTTTTCTAAAATCCCAAATTGGGGAAATGTTCAATTGAGCGTCAATTCGACCAAATTGGATCATGAGACCTATCCCAATCGATTCATAATGTTCAAAAACCTTAGGGGTAGTCCAATTGTGTATAGAAAGTTCCCCAATTGAAAGTAATTTCAAAAATTGTAAAGTTGAGGGACTTAATTGCAAAAAATTTGGGAATTCTTGTCTAATTCACGCAATTCGTGCAATTGAGGGTGCAATTGACCAAATTGAAGTTCAAAGGGACCACAATTGAATGTCTAGACTCCAAATGTGCAAAAATTGCAAATAAAAAGACTCAATTGGTATTTTTTATGCAAATTCAACCTTAGGCATTGTGAAGAAACGCCTAAGATTAAACTCAATTTTTGATTTTTCTTGAGGTCAATATTAAAAGGGAATTAAAACAAAAATATTGAACATTTTTCTGTATTTTTGCGACCTCGAAAAGTATTTTTTATGAATTTTTCAAGTATTTTCCTATTTTCGAAAATATTAAAAAAAATGCGAAAAACATGAAAAATTATTTTTTGTTCCAAATTGGTTCCTTATGCTTGGCCAAGGCTTCCAATGTTGAATTTATAATTTTTATTTTTTTGTGAATTTTTAATGAATTTTGGAAAATAAAACTAAAGGAAAACCGACTAAAAATTCGGGTGTGTCATGTTGCCCCTCTTTGAAAGTAATCTCGGTTAGAGGTTGCTTTCAAAGACAAGGTGACACCTGGATCCTTAATCGACTCTGCTGGGGAAAAAAAACTAAAGAAAATAAGTCTTTGACATTCGATTGCTTTACCTTCGCAGTTTAAGCTCCGACTCAGTGGGGAATTATTTCAGTTCATGCTCATTTTATGTGAAAGAGAAATGAGAAGAGAGAGACTTACCCGTAGCTCACCTGTCTATGGTTTGAGATTTGTCGATCCGAGGTTGAAAGATTCGGTGTATGGAATTACCTCGTGAATGGCGCGACGAGATTTGCAATGGTCCGTCCGTATGATGTCGAGTGGTGGTTTGAAGATTTGGAAGGAAGGTTCACCCTTGTAACAAAGGGATTTCACCTATTTAAAATGGGTTTGACTATCCACTAGGGATTCATCATTTAAAAAGGGGGCAGATCGGCTTTCGTCTCTCCGGCTACTAACCGTCCGAAAGGGAGGTTCACCCTTGTAACAAAGGGGTTTCACCTATTTAAAAGAGATTGGCTATCCTCCATGCGGGGACTCACCATCTAAAAGCAGATCGGCTTTCGTCTCTCCAGCTACTAACCGCTCGAGGGGGAGGTTCACCCTTGTAACAAAGGGGTTTCACCTATTTAAAAGAGATTGGCTATCCTCCATGCGGGGACTCACCATCTAAAAAGCGGATCGGCTTTCGTCTCTCCAAAGCTACTAACCGTTCGGAGGGGGAGGTTCAACCTTGTAACAAAGGGGTTTCACCTATTTAAAAGAGATTGGCTATCCTCCATGCGGGGACTCACCATCTAAAAAGCGGATCGGCTTTCGTCTCTCCAGCTACTAACCGTTCGAGGGGGAGGTTCACCCTTGTAACAAAGGGGTTTCACCTATTTAAAAAGATTGGCTATCCTCCATGCGGGGACTCACCATCTAAAAAGCAGATCGGTTTTCGTCTCTCCAGCTACTAACCGTCCGAGAGGGTGCCATCTGAGGACCTAGGTTAACTAGTGTACCTACAGAGCTCAAACCCTATTTCAAATTTTCAAATAAGCAGATCGGTTTTCGTCTCTCCAGGCTACTAACCGTCCGAGAGGGTGCCATCTCGAGGACCTAGGTTGACTAGTGTACCTACTGAGCTCAAACCCTATTTCAAATTTTCAAATAAGCAGATCGGTTTTCGTCTCTCCAGCTACTAACCGTCCGAGAGGGTGCCATCTCGAGGACCTAGGTTGACTAGTGTACCTACGAGAGCTCAAACCCTATTTCAAATTTTCAAATAAGCAGATCGGTTTTCGTCTCTCCAGCTACTAACCGTGCGAGAGGGTGCCATCTCGAGGACCTAGGTTGACTAGTGTACCTACTGAGCTCAAACCCTATTTCAAATTTTCAAATAAGCAGATCGGTTTTCGTCTCTCCAAACTACTAACCGTCCGAGAGGGTGCCATCCGAGGACCTAGGTTGACTAGTGTACCTACTGAGCTCAAACCCTATTTCAAATTTTCAAATAAGCAGATCGGTTTTCGTCTCTCCAGCTACTAACCGTCCGAGAGGGTGCCATCTGAGGACCTAGGTTGACTAGTGTACCTACAGAGCTCAAACCCTATTTCAAATTTTCAAATAAGCGGATCTGAGGACACGGGGACTCCGGAAGACCTGCAGAAAATCCAAGTTAATCAAATCTTAAAATGCAACTTTTCCGAGGATTTGGGGTCACCGGGGAACCTCGTGAAAGTTCAATCAAACATGATTAATATGACAACTTTAAGTTCTTGGGAGAAATTTAAGAATTCTAGACAAATTTTCAAAGTGTATTTGTGAGGGAAATGTGTCCAATCACAATTTCAAATCTCCATCGAGGATGGATTTTGAATGACACATCCCGAGTGTTCTTCAAAAAGGTTGTTTTAAAAAAATTTTCAAAAGGATTTTCCTTCATCCAAGAGGGCTTCTCACCGTTTTGGAAAGGCTTTTTCTTAAAATTCAAATCTCGCTCACGAGAAACCTAACCTCGAGGTTTCGGGATCATTCGAGATTCATACAATCGACTAATCGAGAGAAGGCATTTTAAAAGGGACCGTAATTCAGGCCAGGTCAAAGGCTTTTCAAAGGATATTCATTTTGAAGTTTAGAAATGAATTTTGATCAACAATAGTTTCTTCGGGTCTACAAGTCAAGAACCCCGAAGTCATGATAAGACAGGATTGTACTTACCCCTTTAAGCGGTAGCTTCCCGTATGATTTCTTGCATCGACTGAAACACCTCTTAGATCGGAAAAGTTTTGGTGACAGGTTGTATCTTGGTTTAAGGTGGGCTCTTTAAGAACGGCCATATTTTCAAAAGAGGGTGAACTTTGGTGATCACCTTGACATTTCTCCAGCTTTCATTTGCCTTTTGCGGAAGATTCACGATCATTCTTTTTCCAATTGATTTTGAGGATTTTCCTCTTTTCATCTTAATGATTTTTCTTTAGGATTTGCCCCTTTTCGGGATGCTCTTTTCATGGGCTTTGGCCTTGCTTTTACCAGGCACTTTGCTTTTTCTAGCCCTTTCATTCTTCATCATTTTCGACTGACCGGCTCTTTTGAGACCAGTATCAAAATTCTTCCGATCATGCTTTTTGATTCATTGTTGGTAATTCCTTTGCTTTGCCCCGGTGTGGGGGTGATCACCAACAAGGGTTTAGAAATGAATATTCAAAGGCTCAAATTGGCTTTTCAAAGGGTAAGTGTTTGGGATATAGAGATGAAATGCTTTTCTTCACTTTGAGGTGTTCCAAGTCTTTGCCGGAAATCACCTGAAGCTAATCACTAAAAGATTGATGCGAGTCAAGTACAATAAAGTCTTACCCGACCTTTTCTCCAAGGAATCATCCAATGAACCTCCAAATATGCCCCATTGTGGGGTGGTTCTTGACAGGGTTATATTCATAAAATTCTCCCTTTTTGGCTCGGAGTGGTTATCAAGGGATACAAATGTGTATGGATAATTTTGAAATGGAAATGCCTTTCATCATTTAAATCCATGTAATCACCGCGAATGATCCCTACGTCCCAAAATTAAGCTCTTTCGCTCTATCACTCTCACTCATCACTCAAGTGTGTCGGGGACGTGTTTAAGGACAAAGTTTGCCTCTTTTCATTTGAAGGATCATTCTTTTGAAAAGCTTTCAAAGCATGCCCTTTTATAGAAACTCGGGCGTTTTCGTCAAAATTCATCGTTTGCCAAATGTTCTCATCAAAGATAATATTCAAAAGATGTTTCTGTAATTTGTAAGGAATATTTCTTTGAAAGGGCCTTGTGGCTCTATAATTCCAAGTTTTTTTAATTTCAAGCACGACGGCGTATGAAAATTCTTTGTAAAGAAAGAGAACCTCAAACCTGTCTTCTTCAAATATTGGCTTCGTCCCTCGTAAAAACAAAAGGAAACAATCGGTTCAAGGTATTCAAAATTTTAAGTTCCGAAGCGATTTCTTCTCGTCTCCTTCGGACGTTGACTCCTGTCTCCCGTAAAAACAAAAGGAAACAATCAGTCCAAGATATTCAAATTTTCAAATCCCGAAGTGATTTCTTCTTGTCTCCTTCGGATGTTGACTCCTGTCTCCTCTTTCGGGTGTCGACTCCTGTTTCCCGTAAAGAACAAAGGAAACAATTAGTCCAAGATATTCAAAATCCGTGATCCAAAGTAACAGATAACTTCCCTGTTTTGACCGGTTGCTCTGCAAAGTTCTTCATGATTCCCAGTCCACCTACAAAATACAAACGTATGCAAATGCATGTATGCAGATGTCATGCAAATGCAAAATTTTCATGTGACTCATATCTGCTCATCAACCGCTCCGAAGCTCAATTTATTTCAAGGAAAATATCTCTTCACGGCATCCGAATTCCTTGGACTTGCCAACTCTTCTCCATCCATGTTTACAAGTATAAGAGCTCCCCCGGATAAGACCTTCTGAATCACATAGGGGCCTTCATAATTTGGCATGAATTTGCCTCCCGGGTGTTGTGCGTTTGGGAGCATTTTCTTCACAACTAGCATCCCCGCTTCAAAACTTCTAGGTTTAACCTTCTTGTTAAAAGCTCGGCCACTTTCTTCGATAACTTTGACCATGACGAGATAGCCCTTAATCGCTTTTCGTCAATCAAATTCAATTGTTCGTGTCTCTGTCGACTCCATTCATCTTCTCGTGAGCCCTACTTGAGACAGAATCTTTAAAGAGGGGATTTCCACCTCTACTTGGTAGGACTGCTTCCATACCGTATACCAAAGAGTAAGGAGTTGCCCCGGTTGAAGTACGAATTGAAGTTCGGTAGGCCATGAGAGCATATGGCAATCTTTCGTGCCAATCTCGATATTTCTCAGCAGTTTTGGCCAATATCTTCTTGATGTTCTTGTTTGCCGCTTCCACAGCTCCATTCATTTGCGGGCGGTAAGGCGAAGAATTAAGGTGTCGTACCTTAAATTGTTCCAATAGTTGATCGACAACCTTGTTGTTCAAATTTGAGCCATTGTGCGTAATGATGGCTCTTGGCACTCCATATCTTGAGATGATATCTCGCTTGATGAACTTGGCTACACTATTCGCAGTGACATTGGCATATGAGCTAGCTTCAATCCATTTGGTGAAATAATCAATAGCAACCAGAATGAAACGATGTCCGTTGGAGGCCTTTGGGTTGATAGGGCCGATCATATCAATTCCCCACATGCGGAATGGCCATGGCTCGACATTTGATGTAGCTCGGTTGGCGGCGCATTTATCCTGTCGCCGTATACCCGGCATTGATGACGGGATCTAACATGCTGGTTGCAATCCGACTCGATAGTCAACCAATAATACCCGAGTCTCATAATCTTCTTGGCGAGGAGGTGGCCATTCATATGCGGTCCACATTCCCCTTCATGAATCTCTTTCATAATGAGATTTGCTTCTTTGGAATTCACGCACCTCGCCAGGATCGAGTCAAAGGATCTCTTGTATAGGATCCGTCCGCTGAGGAAAAATTTAGATGCCATCTTGCTTATGTACTTTTTATCTTCTGGTTGATCTGTTTCAAGGGAATTCGCCCTTCAGTAGGTAATTCTTGATGTCATGATACCACGGTTCCTCATCGGGTTCTTCTTCAATGACCATGCAAGTATGCGGGTTGCTCAAGGATGTCAATCCTTAACGGTTCTATCTCAAGACCATTTTGCACTTGTAACATGGCTGATAATGTGGCCAAAGCATCAGCAAAATGGTTCTCGAGTTCTCGCGAGATATTCGAAAGTAATCTCCTCAAAGTGTTGGATCAGCTCTTCGAGGTATTTATGATAAGGAATAAGCTTGGGATCCTTTGTCTTCCACTCCCCTTGAGTTTGTAAAATGATTAGCATGGAATCTCCATATACCAAGTAGCTTCTTCACCTTTAATGAGATGGCCAATTGTAATCCTAGTATGCGAGCTTCATATTCGAAATGTTGTTGGTACAGGGGAATACCAACTTGGCTGAAACTGGATAATGTTGATCTTCGGGGGATATCAAAGCTGCCCAAGTACACGATCCAGTGAGGTTCACTGCGCCGTCGAAGTACATTGTCCATTTGTCTTCGGATATATTCAGGATTTGACCTCCCTTGTTTTGCTCGAAACGTCCTTAGGAGGATTCTCGGCTAGCATGTCGGCAATTGCTCTTCCCTTGACAGATTTTTGGGGAGAGGTTTTGATATCGAACTCTGAAAGCAGTATTTGCCATTTAGCCATCTTTCCCAACAATGTTGGCTTCTCCAAAAGGTATTTGATGGGGTCATTTTCGGTGACCAGCTCTATATGATAATGCAGTGTATACTGCCTCAATCTGTGGAGGACCCAAACCAATGCTACGCAAGTCCTTTCCCTTTGTTGGGTATTTGACTTCAGATGTTGTAAACTTTTTGCTCAAATAATATATGGCCCGCTCTTTACGATCCTTGGGGTTAGTTTGGGCAAGTAAAGCTCCCAAGGACTCATCATTAACGATCGGATATAGAGTTAAAGGAACGTCGGGGATAGGAGGTACCAATACTTGGAGGTTGTACCGGATATTCCTTGATCTTCTCAAATGCTTGTTGGCATTCCGCATCCCATTTCACCTTTGTACCTTTCTTTAGCAACTTGAAGAAGGGTTTTGCCGTTTCGATAGTTGGGATATGAATCTGGATATATAATTCAATCTTCCCGAGTAAACCCCTTACTTCTTTAACAATAACAGGAGTTCCTATTTCCCATATGGCTTTAATCTTGGAAGGGTCAATTTCAATACCACGGCTGCTCACCACAAACCCTAGCAGCTTTCCCGGATCTTGCGCCAAATACGCATTTCGCGGGATTCAACTTGAGCTTATACTTTCTCAATCGATCAAATAACTTCTTCAGCACTTTAACATGGTCTTCTCCAGGCTTGGACTTGGCAATCATATCATCCACATAGACCTCGATCTCCTTATGTATCATATCATGAAAAAGGGTCACCATAGCCCTACGATATGTTGCACCTGCATTTTTCAACCCAAATGGCATCACCTTGTAACAAAAAGTTCCCCATTGTGTAGTGAATGAGGTCTTGATCTTATCTTTTTCCTTCAAAGCATGATCTCGATTATATCCCGAGAATCCATCCATAAAGGAGAACAATTCAAAACCCGCAAGATGCGTCGACGAGCACATCAATGTGCGGTAGGGGAAAATCATCCTTGGGACTAGCTTTGTTCAAGTCCCGATAATCCACGCATATTCTAATTCTCCCATCCTTCTTCTTAATCGGTACGATATTGGCGACCCAATCAAGCATATGGGACAGCCTCGATAAATCCAACTTTAAGGAGCTTCATCACCTCTTCCTTGATTTTATCCGCCGATTCGGGATTCATTCTTCCGGGTGATTGATTTCTTGGTGTGCAAGAAGGATCTGTGGGCAAAGCATGCTCCACAATCTCACGATCTAGACCCGGCATGTCAAGATACGACCGGGCGAAGATATCTTGATATTCCTTGAGTAACACCGTCATTCTTAAAATATCTGCTGCCGACGGTGTCCTCCTATTTTCACTTCCTTGACGCAATCCAGAATCTCCCAAATTAATAGTGATAGGTTCTTCGAAATAGGAGGCTTAGATTCTTCGAAACAATCCCATTCTTTCTTGATATCGCTCACATCAACCTCGTCTATATCAACTTCGCATGCATAGTCATCGAGCTGATATGAGTCACATATTAACTTTGTTATGTATGGGTGGGATGACATGCCCGAAATGCACCATGATAGGTTAGTATTCAAAGATGATAAAATTGAAGGATGCATGATTCCTATCATGAAAACATTTTTCAAATTTCAATTTTCTTAGATAAGGAAAGGAGAACTAGTCCACGATCTTCCGGACATCCCTGGTTCTCAAAAGTCGTTTAAAATCCTAGATCATATGGCGGATCGGGCCTCAAGTTTCATGGTAGAATCAATTGTCATCATCGGACCAATCCGTTGCTCCACATGTCCGTAATCAAATTTGAAATGTTTTTCATTAATAAATGCAACTAAGAACAATACGATCTTGCACTTCTGGATCACAGCATGTGACCCAAAGGTGCTAAAACATCAAAAAGCTTTAAAGCAAATGCAGTAATCAAAATGCATTAAAAGATAAAGTTCGAGAAAGAGCCTTTTACTCGGGGTGGGGAAATCATCGTCCGCCCACTCAATTATCACGTTCACCCGATTATCCGAGGAACGGGTTGAATAAGTCCGGCTCGCATCCTCGGAGATGTCTTCATCTTCCAGCCATTTGCCTCCCTTAGAGAATACCTCGAATAAAGGGTTTAGGAGCATTTTTCCTCTAGCTTTCCATACATCGGTACCTATGAAACGGCCACCTTGGCGCCCACGGCGTCCATGGTCTCCATAACGATTGTTTCGACCTCGGCCTCGACCTATGTTATTTTCCACTATTCCGCTATAACCCCGGACCAACCTTGTGGTCATTTGAGCCCAAATTCAAAGGGTTACGGATTCCCCGACCATATTTCCCTAATCCAAGCACCGGAATAAATCCATTCGAGAGTAGCACTTTTCTCGCCATAGTTGCGAGTCTTGAAAGCTGCGGTATAGCCACCTTTGCATCCGGTAACACATGCATGACGGATACAATGTCGAAGGTGTGATAACTCAGCTCCTCCTCTTTTGAGGGTTCGACGTATGGAACCATCCCTTTTAAAGCGGCCCGATGTCCTGTCTCGCCATGGACGGTGATCAATTGACCCTTGACCACAAATTTTAACTTTTGATGCAGAGAGGAAGGTACCGCTCCCGGACACATGAATCCACGGTCTTCCCAGGAGCAAGGTGAAGGCGCTTGGAATATCCAATACTTGGAACGGTATAGAGAAAGTTACCGGTCCAATGTCAATGTCCAGCTCAATCTCTCCTACAACATTCTTGGAGACTCCATCAAATGATCGGATGGTGGCCTTGGATGTCTTCACAAAATCTTCATTGATCCCCAAGCTTCTCAAAGTGCTTAGTGGACACGAAGTTGAAAGCGGAACCATTATCAATCAAGACGTGAGGAACCTCCTTTCCGTGACACCTCACAGCTATGTAAAGGGCTTTGTTGTGAACTCGCCCTTCTTTCGGGAAGTCTTCGTCCGAGAAGGATATCCGGTCCTTCGGAAGGATAGCACCCACAAAGTCTCCCCAATTGCACTTCGTTAATTGTCTCTCGGAACATGCACCTCATCCAGCACCTTCAAAAAGGGCGTCTTTGTGCTTTTCGGAATTTTTGAAGAGATCCAAGAAGGAAATGCGTGCGGGCATCTTCCGCAGTTGGTCAACGACATCATATTCACCGGTCCTCACGACCGATTGCAACTTCTCAACCTCTTCCGCATTTGGGATTCTCTTTTCGGAATCCACTTCTCTCGGGGGATAACATCTTCCGGATCTCATTATGGCGTCAATCTCGCCCGTTCCATAATCCCAATGAACCGCCCTTGAGTTGTACTCTTCCACAAGGCGGTAATTTAATCCTCACCGGTATGATCTTTTCTGGTAGTGATTCGGATGTTGATGGTTTTTCTGAACTAGAAGCTTCTAACTCCCAGCTATCAACTTTGTTCAAATCAATCACGAAACGAATTGGGGCATCTATCATCCCAATCATCTCATCCTCATGAACCTCCTCGGGGTTATGTTCGGGACCGGGCCTTATCGGCGTGGCGTTTTCTTCATCCGAGATCTCTTCGCCTTTCCCTTTTGACTCTTAGGATAATCCCCTCAATTCTCATACCAATCTCCACCATATGTTGGAACGACGAGTAAGTGTATGCATACATGCGATCAAAGTATTCCGCCGGAAGTGACTTTAGTACAAACTCCAGCATTTCTCTCTCCGACAACGGCGGTTGCACCATCACGGCGTGTTTCTTCCACCTTCTTGCAAAGAGCTCAAAACTCTCATCTTCACCTTTCCGGATATTCAACAGATTAGCCTTAGTGAAATAACCTCTGATTCCAGCTTCAAAGTGTCGTATGAAGTGTTCTGATAAATCCTCCCAGCTCGGGACCCGGTCTAGATCGATTGATTGAAACCATACCAGTAGCGAGGCCCGTTAAACTTTGTCCAAAGTTCCGAATCGGTGTTTCATCATCTTCTTGGTGGCCAACCATTTGGCGAAGATAGTATGAGACATGCGCCGGAGGACACCCAGCGCCATTATACTTCGTGCGGAAGACCACTCTCGGGTTCACACCTTGAGGCGGGACGTTTCTTGCTTGAGTAAGTGGCGTAATCAGCTCCTTCAACTCATCCATTTTCCTCGACACGTCATCTCCTTGCTCTTGAAGTAGAGCGATCTTTCGATTCTGTGTCTCCATGGTCCGCCGTATCTCCCGAATCTGCATGCTTTCTTCTATCGCCATAGTATTCCTTTTGGTTGTCGATTGCAATAAATCTGCTACCATAGTTGTTAAATGACGCATGTGCGTCTCCAGTTAGAAAGTCGCATATCGACCTCTCGATTCTCCTGTTCATTCGAGGAGCCGCTTGGTCCTTAACTTCATCGATCGTTCCCACAAATTCATCGCTTGTGGGGTCATCCATTCCACCCCACCCATCGGGGACTACATCTCCCGAGTCAACAAAGAAACTCGGGGCGCCGAATATAGCACTTTAAAGTTGTACCCACCACTATCTTCCCCCAGGTTATCAACTATTTCGCCCCTCTCTAGGGCTTTCTGCAAAAATCTCCTGTCGCCTCGGCGGGCCTTATCCAGGACGGACTTCATATTCGTCTATCTCTTCAATTTCTTGACCATCTTTGACGCTCATCAAATATCCCGAGGGTATTTTCAAAAGAGCTCCCCTCGTAGGTTTCATTGCGAACTCCTCGGACAAAGCATGTTTACCGCCACGTAGGTTCCCTTGAAAGCGACATTTTCCATTCTTCCTATGACACCCAAGCTAATCAATTTTTCCAAGCAAGCCTCTTTTTGCTCTCGGGAAATACTCTCTCCTTCCGGGTATTGCGAGGCTAATGTCAAGACATCCCGCATTTTATCCATATTCACTATGAACTCCAGAACCTCTTCCTCTTCATCTCCAAAGATCGCGTTCACCTCACGATGCTCGGGTAGCGGGTTTCTGCTGCACATTCGGTTCGGCTTTATCAAATTCCAGAACTTTTCCGTCGATCAATGCTTGCACCTTGAATTTCGAGCGAGACAGGTTATCCGCGTTATGCCCCCTTTCTCCCATATGGTATACGCACGTCCCGGGTCTCATCATACCCGGGAAATCTTGGCGGGTGAGCTCGAGGTGGCTCTTTTGCAACTAAACGATTCTCCAAAAGCATGGGTAACAATTTGGATAAGGGTCGGGGTAGTGGGGTGAAAACAACCGGGTTTTTCTTTCCGAATTCCGGTGGTTTGGAAGCGGTCCGGGAGGACGTTCCTTGGGTAGGAATTGAAGGCGAGAAATTTCTGGGCTTTGGCGGATTAGGGACAAAAGCTACTTCTCCCGGTTTGCTCCCTAATATCCCTTCTCAAAGGGTATTGGCGTTTGAAAGGCGCCTCGGGTATCTTCTTCTCTCTCGGTGCCCACTCATGACGCTCTGCCACCTTGATCGGGTGTGCAAATGTCGACACCCGGAGGTGTTCAGCTTGTCGAAAAATTCAAACGGAAGGGCCTTGAGAAACAGATCTATTAGTTCATCTTCCGGGACGGGCGGTTTTACTTGCACGGCCCGGTGCTCTCCATCTACGAGCGTAGGCGCGAACGGCCTCGCTCTTTCCTTTTTGTCCTTAAAAGGTCCTCTCTAGTTAGGGCGGTCAAAGTGTTAAACTTGTATTGCCGAAGGAACTCGTCACGCCGGTTTATCCCAATCGGCGAGCCTCTCTCGGCTCCAATTCAATGAACCACGCTAGGGCTGCCCCAGATAGGCTTTCCTGGAAAGTGTTAACTAGTAGTGGAATGTTGTCGGAGAAGCTGCGACATTCGACGCAAGTAATACTTCAAGTGCGCCTTGGGACACCCGGTCCCATTATATCTTCTTACAAAGTCGGCTCCTTGTAATCGCGGGAACCTCTATCTTTTCGAACGGTGCAACCTTGTCGAATCTCGAGAGCT
Organism: Rhodamnia argentea; assembly: GCF_020921035.1. Classification (NCBI taxonomy): domain Eukaryota; kingdom Viridiplantae; phylum Streptophyta; class Magnoliopsida; order Myrtales; family Myrtaceae; genus Rhodamnia; species Rhodamnia argentea. Next base: position 87,295 of record NW_025955868.1, read on the forward strand.
CATAACCTTGACTCGCCAAACACTCTTCGATCTTAGCGAGCCTCTTAATTTCCTCTTCCATTTTGAGGACTTGCTTCTCCTTTTTCTCCAGGTCAATCACAATGGGAGGATCCTTAGGCGGTCTTTCCGGATTCGAGTTGGATTGGCGGCGGGCGCCGGATTAGCGTTTGCTCCATCGGATGGCCCGCAGAGCTTGAGAATTAAGGTCAACGGGGTATCTCCCCGGCTTGCAATCATCATTGCCTTCATCTCCGCCACCATTGTGGCGATCACATTCATTTGATTCTCCAGATTACCCACACGAGGTGCGAGCTCTTCTTGTTCCATCCTTAACTTGCGCGTTTTTTTGCGAGTCCTCGTATTTATCACTCACCTATTTTCAGAATATCAAATCAGTATGGGAAATATTAAGAATTGGAGACATTGATCCGTGGTAATTGACTTTTCTATATGTATGCATGAAATGCTCATAAAAGAAATAGTATGTATTCATTACAAACCAAATTGTTCAAAAGTATCTAAAAGATAACAAATATGTAAAATCTAAATGGGGGAATGGATCTATCCAAGTCGGGGCGCTTCCACTCTTCTTGCTCTTCGATCCATCGAATTCCATAAGTATGGGTCTCCTCCCTCTTCGATATCCTTTGCTCTGGATCTTCGGGAATGTACGGTTCTACTCCCGGTACATATGGTACTATGTACTCTGGCTCATATGACTCTACTTCTTCAATCCGAGGAGATACGCACTCGGGTACATATGGCTCTACCATTGATTGGCGATACTCCTTAAACTTCTGGATATACTCCTTGGAGGCCCCGTGAACGTTCATCTCATCGTCCAAATAGTCCAGGCCATTCAACTTGTTGCAGTGGGGAATTCTTCAAAGCGTGAAGAATAAGCTTGATCCGGGCCCGATACAACTCCCTTGTTTCCTTAGTGAGCTTTCCTCGTATCATATCGAATGAGAAGATCCCGGGACAAACATCCGGTGGTATCTCTTGTAGAACTCCAAATTGCCTCACCACTCGAATGGGGTAATACGCCACGGCGCAGTACATCCCAATAAGGGAATAGGGTTATCTTCAATACCCGAAATGCGAGCTTCTACGATCTTGGGCCAAGTCAAACGCCATCTAATATGCTCGGGTTTCAAATTGTCCAATAGCTCAACCCACTTTTTGAATGAGTATTTGGGTACAAGGGATTGACACTTAAGGAAGGATCTAAGGGGGTGAACGTGCTCATTGATCTCATAACACCCCACCCGGAGTTGGAAAGTCTTTATATGAGAGGTGAACCACAAGTGGAGTAATCCGCTAGACGCTTGGAAAACGGCCTTTTTGAAGACTTGGAACGATTCATGGAGAGAAAAGTCTCAGCTAAGATCATGTACGAATAATCCCAGCGACAACACGCTTGTCCGGCTATATGAGTTATGGAGGGGTCAAAAGTAGTTCTAGAAGTCGGGAATAGAACGAATGCAAAGAAAGCCAAAATGAACACCTTTCCCGATTTATGACCGGTTTCGGTGGGTAGAGAGGAATAATTATCGAAAAGGAACGAGAATGTGAACTTGTTGGAATTGGACTTGTAAACTTTTTCAATTTCAGAAGTTTTAAGGCGAAGGAAACTCGATAACGAACGAGTGGAATCCATGTCCAAAGGGGGTTGAGCTATACGTTCTTCAAATTTGGCCCCGATAATAGCGGTATACTCCTCAAGCGTAGGGGTCAATTCCAATCCTTGCAAGTTGAACGTCATTGTTCGCGCGTCCCATGCCTTGGCTAGTGCTTGAATGAGCGCCGGTTGGTATTCCACTTTGATCAAATCTACAAGTCGTCCCAAACGTCCTTCCACATAGGCTTTGTTGACGATGTCGAGGCGATCCCACCATATAGCGAGTTCCTTGCGCGGTATTGGGATGACTTTGATGTCTCCATTCCCCATGATCTAAGAATGCAAAAATGATGATCCTAAAGTCAATTACCACGGTTTAATATGCATATGCATGTAATGTGATGCAAATGTGCTAACCAAATTCCATGTCATCTTTTGGTAACATGAGGGTCAACTACTCCCACTTGACCCAAATAAGCCAAATAGGGTAATTATGGACCAAATCTCACCCAAAGATGGCATGTAATTTGATTAGGATCATTTAAGCGTAATCGGGGTAAAAAGGTCGTTCACAAATTGACAACTCATGAAATTTACAAGTCTAATACAATAAAGTCAAAAAAGATAGAACATGACAGTATCTAGAGATGTTCGGACAATAAATGTCGATGAAAGTACATAATAGACTCAAAATATAATGAAACCTAGAAAATGCCCCAAAGTCGTACTAATCTAGACGGTGGGAATGGTATCCTCGTCCGATGAAATCTCTACTATCTCGGGAAGCTTGATATCTTCTTCATCATCGGAGGATATGGTGATAATTTCCTTCTTCTTAATCGGAGAATGTTTTGGGGCCGTCTTGGTAGCATGAGGCTTCCTCGCCAACTTCATGTACAATTCCCAGATTCTTTCTTTCTCGCGCTCGAGCTCCAAATATCGTCCACATCGGGTATAATCGCAACTCTCGCTACGGATGCGGTTCCGTCCGTTGAGCTCTCGTCCGTGAACAAATCCGAAAACTCGGAATGTAGCGGGTACTCGGTCCTCGCGTCGAATGGTCCTCCGCTCCCATGTGAATACATCGGGTGCATCAACACGACTTTGGGGCGCCATCTATCCTAAAAAGGAAAATTTGACTTTCAACCCCGATCACTTAAACGATCTTACAAATTGTGATGATATGTAGTGGAAATGTATGATATGCAAAAATTTAAATTTACAAGTTCAAAATAAAAAGGGTAGAAAGCCTTACCAACCGATATTACTCTTTTTTTGGTTTTTGGTTTTAGGTATACCAACCATCCATTTCACATGCGCATGAGACGGGTGAGGTTTAACTCTAAAAAAATCAAAAAGGCTCGGGTATGGACCTAAAAAGGCTCCCGCTATACAAATCGATGGGCCGCCCACAAGCGCAATCAAACAACAAGTGGGTAGGACCATCAATCTTACATAGCGAGCGGGATCAAATATGGTCAACCCAAGTGCAATCAAACACAAGAGCTTCGCATACCGATCCCTATCTATGGCGACCTAAGAGGTGATTTCGCGGCTCGGGTTTAGGCGCTTGTGTGTGCGGTGTCGTGATCCTCGAAATATGCAAGACATGCACCACAATTTATATTCAAAACACCGCTTCAAAATTTGCATAAATAAACAAACAATCCAAAACTCCATATCTGCATCAAAAATGGTTAGCATGAGACGCCACCCCTTATAACTCCCATCTCGCATCAACATTTAACACTTTTTTGTTAGTGGACGTACCTCATCTTCAAGAGCATCTGCAGAAAACGAGGTTAGAAAACAATCAGCATTTTTATCGCGCCGGTCTGTCGCGACCCTCCCGGAAATTTCCTCATTTCCCGGGGTGGAATAGGGCTAACGAGCCGATCCCTCCTTTTTATAGGCATATATATATGGGGGATCGCGAGTCTCTCCCAAGACCCATTACTCGAATCGCGATGTCGGGTAAAATTTTTTAAATATCGAAATTTGACCTTGTGTGGTCGGGTGGCATGTGCGAGATGTACATGCAATTTGGAGTCGCCACCGATCGATTTATTGGAAGGTACGATCGGAAAACCTTACCGAGCGGTCGGGAGAAACCGTTCGGTTCCGCGAAAACCAGAGATTTTGGGTCCGGGGATTTGGTTACGCCAAATTTCAAATTTGACGCCCTTTCGGTTACCGATGTTGATTGTTTTTCTAACCTAGGAATCCATGCGAGATGTAATATCGGGTGAGGTAGGTCCTAACAATTCTAAGTTTTCATACGGATGGGAATTTTCTATCCTAATCAATCACAATCGGAAAAATTAATGCGCAATCAAAATCATTACAAACAAACAAATCAATCAAATCAAGGTTCGATATGTATAAAATGGCCCTATCGGCCCATACAAAAATCAAATTTGGGTGTCGGGGTGACTTGGGTAAAAATTTGGGGCGAATGGCCCGGAAGGGTAGAATGGTCATTTTTCGGGTTTGGGACCCGAAAATCACAAAATTTCGATTTGGCCAGTTGAATGTGACCATTTCTCATTTTTTGTGATTTTCTTGAATTTTTCTAATTTTTTTATTTTTTTTGGAATTTTTATTTATTTTTCAAAAATATTGGAAATTTTTCGGATCGAAATTAATCGACCCTCGAAGTCTCAAAAATTTTCGATCCAGACTTTATGAGTCCCGAATCGATCTACGAATTTTTAGAAATTTTTTATGAAAATCTGGGAATTTTTATGAATTTTCTAAGTATTTTTACAATTTTTTTGGATTTTTGGAAATTTTCTTTTTATTTTTTATTATTTTTTTTATTATTAAACCGGACCGGGTCAACCCGGTCAACGACCGGTCAACCCGGTCCGACCGCTGTTGACACCCGAATTTTTAGTCGGTTTTCCTTTAGTTTTATTTTCCAAAATTCATTAAAAATTCACAAAAAATCAAAAAATTAAAAAATCAACATTGGAAGCCTTGGCCAAGCTTAAGGAACCAATTTGGAACAAAAAATAATTTTTCATATTTTTCGCATTTTTTTTTTTTTTATTTTCGAAAAATAAGAAAAATCTTTGAAAAATCATAAAAAATACTTTTCGAGGTCACAAAAATACACAAAAATGTCCGATATTTTTCTTTTAATTCCCTTTCAATATTGACCTCAAGAAAAATCAAAAATTAAGTTCAATTTTAGGTGTTCCTTTATAACGCTTAAGGTTGAATTTTCATAAAAAAATACAAATTGAGTCATTTTATTTGCAATTTTTGCATATTTTAAGTTTAGACATTCAATTGCAGTCCCTTTGAGCTTCAATTTGATTAATTGCACCCTCAATTGCACGAATTGCACGAATTAGGCAAAATCCCCAAAATATTTTCAATTTAGTCCCTCAATCGGTCAATTTTTGAAATTACTTTTAATTGAGGGACTATCATTGCAAAATTGGACTACCCCTAGGGTTTTAATGCATTTCAAATCGATTGGAATAGGTTTCGGGGACCAATTTGATCAATTACACATCCAATTGAACTTTTCCCCAATTTGGGATTTTGGAAAAATTTGGGGTTTTCATATAAATTGATGGGAAATTTTGGGCAAAAACACATTTCTAGATAATATCTAGGCCCCCGAGTTCAATTTTGAGGTTTAATTGCAAAAATTCCCAGTCAATTTGGATTAATTTTAAAAATTGAGCAAAAATTACCGTATCGACCAGGTTCGGACTGGGTCGATCACGGCCGGTCGGCCGAACCGGTCCGATCCAGCTGATACTTCATCTTCCCCGTGAGCCCGCGCCATTTGCAGATTTGGAGACTAATTTTGGCGATCAAATTGACAGCCAATTCGAACTTAATTGAGCTACTTGTCGTGGGGTTTTGATCCTCGGGATTTGGTGTGTCGATTGGGACCGACGGCGCGGCGGCCGTCGTCGCGGAGGTGGTCGGAATCGATGGTCAAAGGAGCCGGCGTCCAAAGGTCAACATTCTCAAATTCAAAGGGGAATTCACACTCACTTAAGGTCAAACGGACACCAAACGGCCCTGGACGGAATAGCAACTAACTCCGTCGCCGTCCGGCGACCTAAAGTCACGTGGGCGCACGTGAGGATCTCTCGGCCAAGCTTCACCCGCGCGCGCATTTTTGAAAAATTGGGTATAAATAGTCAAGAGGATTCTAGAAGCAAAGGAGAGGTTCATTTGCTCGCCCGAGCAACTGAATAGAGATAGAGAGAGAGAGAAAGCGAAGGAGAGCTCACCTTCTCGCCCGAGCGATCGAAGGTTTGAGCTCGGTCAGTGAGTTCTTCGCGAAGGCAATCCAGAGAGAATCGAACCTCGCCGCTACTTCAGGAAGCTTGCCCGAACCTTGGAGAAGCGATCGCGGCCTCTGGATTAGCTCGAAACCTTCAAAATCGTGATTTCGCCCGAGTCACCCGAATCAAACCTCCAACATTCCGCGGTTCGGCCGATCTTCGGCCGGGCAAATCTGGCAACTCCGGGCTCGATCGGAGCCTGAGGTGAGTATCCTCAACTCGATTTATGGATGTATGAAGCTTGGATTTGATTGTTATGCTCTGTATTTCGCGATTGATATTCAGAATGCCGTGACTGTGCGTAGCTCGATTCCTATGATTTAGCCGTTGAAATTGTTTGATCTTAGAGTATGTTAATCTGGATGTAAAAACAAGTAGATTGGCGTTGGTTTGAGGTTGATCGGCCGAGGTTTCACCGTTGGATCTCGCCGGAAACCTCGGCCGTTTCGTCGCGTCGTCGAGAGGTTGAAGACGACGATGCTTACGTGTCGGGTCAACAAGTCGGCGTCCTAGGTGTCGTTCGGTGATAGGTCCAGTTCATGCTTGAGGTGGCTTGGTCGTTGGCGCGAATGGTCCCGATCGACTTTGATCCAACGGTGGGGAAAATTAGATAGGTTTAATTTCGGGCCGTTGGATCCATTTTTTTGGTGTTTTTTAGATATTTTGTATATAAGATAGAAATAAAAAATGAAGAAACGTCGTCGTCTAGGTCATTAAGAAGGCGACGTCGTTCGGAGTAAAGGGGCCAAATGCGTCGTCGTTTTGTTCTTCGTATGGAATGGATGGCCGAGATTGAGTCCGGTTTAGATCCCGGCCGTCCGTGCTCATAGTTGATTCGGCGTCGTTTTAGCGAGAGACAGAACGAACGGCTGAGATTAGATCTAGGTTAGATCGTGGCCGTCCGTGCTTTTAATTGGTACTACGTCGTTTTAGTCCGAGTAGGACGAACGGCTTAGATTAGATTTTAGTTCGGATCGTGGCCGTTTATTTCCAATACCCGAGCGGCGTCGTTTTTGAATACGAAGGCTAGAATGTCGCCGTTTTGTCCAGAGAGAAGGAGTCGACGGGCGAGATTGATCCAGGAGTTGATCTCGGCCGTCCGTTCTATTTTAGTATATTCGAATATTAGGAATAGATATTAGAAAATCGAAAATAAATAGAAAATGCATATGCGGTGTCGTTTTGGTGTTGTAGGCGGGTTTGTGAGCGGTCGGACCGGGTTGACCGGTCGTTGACCGGGTTGACCCGGTCCGGTTTAATAATAAAAAAATAATAAAAAATAAAAAGAAAATTTCCAAAAATCCAAAAAAATTGTAAAAATACTTAGAAAATTCATAAAAATTCCCTGATTTTCATAAAAAATTTCTAAAAATTCGTAGATCGATTCGGGACTCATAAAGTCTGGATCGAAAATTTTTTAGACTTCGAGGGTCGATTAATTTCGATCCGAAAAATTTCCAATATTTTTGAAAAATAAATAAAAATTCCAAAAAAAAAATAAAAAATTAGAAAAATTCAAGAAAATCACAAAAAATGAGAAATGGTCACATTCAACTGGCCAAATCGAAATTTTGTGATTTTCGGGTCCCAAACCCGAAAAATGACCATTCTACCCTTACGGGCCATTCGCCCCAAATTTTTACCCAAGTCACCCCGACACCCAAATTTGATTTTTGTATGGGCCGATAGGGCCATTTTATACATATCGAACCTTGATTTGATTGATTTGTTTGTTTGTAATGATTTTGATTGCGCATTAATTTTTTCGATTGTGATTGATTAGGATAGAAAATTCCCATCTCGTATGAAAACTTAGAATTGTTAGGACCTACCTCACCCGATATTACATCGCATGGATTCCTAGGTTAGAAAAACAATCAACATCGGTAACCGAAAGGGCGTCAAATTTGAAATTTGGCGTAACCAAATCCCCGGACCCAAAATCTCGGGTTTTCGCGGAACCGAACGGTTTCTCCCGACCGCTCGGTAAGGTTTTCCGATCGTACCTTCCAATAAATCGATCGGTGGCGACTCCAAATTGCATGTACATCTCGCACATGCCACCCGACCACACAAGGTCAAATTTCGATATTTAAAAAATTTTACCCGACATCGCGATTCGAGTAATGGGTCTTGGGAGAGACTCGCGATCCCCCATATATATATATGCCTATAAAAAGGAGGGATCGGCTCGTTAGCCCTATTCCACCCCCGGAAATGAGGGAATTTCCGGGAGGGTCGCGACAGATGGCGACTACGTGGGAATACTTTAAGAGGATTTAAGCCGATAAAAATGCTGATTGTTTTCTAACCTCGTTTTCTGCGAGATGCTCTTGAAGATGAGGTACGTCCACTAACAAAAAAGTGTTAAATGTTGATGCAGATGGGAGTTATAAGGGGTGGCGTCTGTGCTAACCATTTTTGATGCAGATATGGAGTTTTGGATTGTTTGTTTATTTATGCAAATTTTGAAGCGGTGTTTTGAATATAAATTGTGGTGCATGTCTTGCATATTTCGAGGATCACGACACTCGCACACACAAGCGCCTAAACCCGAGCCGCGAAATCACCTCTTAGGTCGCCATAGATAGGGATCGGTATGCGAAGCTCTTGTGTTTGATTGCACTTGGGTTGACCATATTTGATCCCGCTCGCTATGTAAGATTGATGGTCCTACCCACTTGTTGTTTGATTGCGCTTGTGGGCGGCCCATCGATTTGTATAGCGGGAGCCTTTTTAGGTCCATACCCGAGCCTTTTTGATTTTTTTAGAGTTAAACCTCACCCGTCTCATGCGCATGTGAAATGGATGGTTGGTATACCTAAAACCAAAAACCAAAAAAAGAGTAATATCGGTTGGTAAGGCTTTCTACCCTTTTTATTTTGAACTTGTAAATTTAAATTTTTGCATATCATACATTTCCACTACATATCATCACAATTTGTAAGATCGTTTAAGTGATCGGGGTTGAAAGTCAAATTTTCCTTTTTAGGATAGATGGCGCCCCAAAGTCGTGTTGATGCACCCGATGTATTCACATGGGAGCGGAGGACCATTCGACGCGAGGACCGAGTACCCGCTACATTCCGAGTTTTGGATTTGTTCACGGACGAGAGCTCAACGGACGGAACCGCATCCGTAGCGAGAGTTGCGATTATACCCGATGTGGACGATATTTGGAGCTCGAGCGCGAGAAAGAAAGAATCGGGAATTGTACATGAAGTTGGCGAGGAAGCCTCATGCTACCAAGACGGCCCCAAAACATTCTCCGATTAAGAAGAAGGAAATTATCACCATATCCTCCGATGATGAAGAAGATATCAAGCTTCCCGAGATAGTAGAGATTTCATCGGACGAGGATACCATTCCCAATTGTCTAGATTAGTACGACTTTGGGGCATTTTCTAGGTTTCATTATATTTTGAGTCTATTATGTACTTTCATCGACATTTATTGTCCGAACATCTCTAGATACTTGTCATGTTCTATCTTTTTTGACTTTATTGTATTAGACTTGTAAATTTCATGAGTTGTCAATTTGTGAACGACCTTTTTACCCCGATTACGCTTAAATGATCCTAATCAAATTACATGCCATCTTTGGGTGAGATTTGGTCCATAATTACCCTATTTGGCTTATTTGGGTCAAGTGGGAGTAGTTGACCCTCATGTTACCAAAAGATGACATGGAATTTGGTTAGCACATTTGCATCACATTACATGCATATGCATATTAAACTGTGGTAATTGACTTTAGGATCATCATTTTTGCATTCTTAGATCATGGGGAATGGAGACATCAAAGTCATCCCAATACCGCGCAAGGAACTCGCTATATGGTGGGATCGCCTCGACATCGTCAACAAAGCCTATGTGGAAGGACGTTTGGGACGACTTGTAGATTTGATCAAAGTGGAATACCAACCGGCGCTCATTCAAGCACTAGCCAAGGCATGGGACGCGCGAACAATGACGTTCAACTTTCAAGGATTGGAATTGACCCCTACGCTTGAGGAGTATACCGCTATTATCGGGGCCAAATTTGAAGAACGTATAGCTCAACCCCCTTTGGACATGGATTCCACTCGTTCGTTATCGAGTTTCCTTCGCCTTAAAACTTCTGAAATTGAAAAAGTTTACAAGTCCAATTCCAACAAGTTCACATTCTCGTTCCTTTTCGATAATTATTCCTCTCTACCCACCGAAACCGGTCATAAATCGGGAAAGGTGTTCATTTTGGCTTTCTTTGCATTCGTTCTATTCCCGACTTGGATAGATCCATTCCCCCATTTAGATTTTACATATTTGTTATCTTTTAGATACTTTTGAACAATTTGGTTTGTAATGAATACATACTATTTCTTTTATGAGCATTTCATGCATACATATAGAAAAGTCAATTACCACGGATCAATGTCTCCAATTCTTAATATTTCCCATACTGATTTGATATTCTGAAAATAGGTGAGTGATAAATACGAGGACTCGCAGTAAAACGCGCAAGTTAAGGATGGAACAAGAAGAGCTCGCACCTCGTGTGGGTAATCTGGAGAATCAAATGAATGTGATCGCCACAATGGTGGCGGAGATGAAGGCAATGATGATTGCAAGCCAGGGGAGATACCCCGTTGACCTTAATTCTCAAGCTCCTGCGGGGCCATCCGATGGAGCAAACGCTAATCCGGCGCCCGCCGCCAATCCAACTACGAATCCGGAAAGACCGCCTAAGGATCCTCCCATTGTGATTGACCCGGAGAAAAAGGAGAAGCAAGTCCTCAAAATGGAAGAGGAAATTAAGAGGCTCGCTAAGATCGAAGAGTGTTTGGCGAGTCAAGGTTATGAGCTCTCGAGATTCGACAAGGTTGCACCGTTCGAAAAGATAGAGGTTCCTGGCGATTACAAGGAGCCGACTTTGTAAGAAGATATAATGGGACCGGGTGTCCCAAGGCGCACTTGAAGTATTACTTGCGTCGAATGTCGCAGTTCTCCGACAACATTCCACTCTTGGTTAACACTTTCCAGAAAGCCTATTCGGGGCAGCCCTAGCGTGGTTCATTGAATTGGAGCGAGAGGCTCGCCGATTGGGATAAACCGGCGCACGAGTTCCTTCGGCAATACAAGTTTAACACTTTGACCGCCCTAACTAGAGAGGACCTTTTAAGGACGGTAAAAGGAAAGAGCGAGGCCGTTCGCGCCTACGCCCGGAGATGGAGAGCACCTGGCCGTGCAAGTAAAACCGCCCGTCCCGGAAGATGAACTAATAGATCTGTTTCTCAAGGCCCTTCCGTTTGAATTTTTCGACAAGCCGAACACCTCTGGGTGTCGGACATTTGCACACCCGATCAAGGTGGCGGAGCGTCATGAGTGGGCACCGAGAGAGAAGAAGATACCCGAGGCGCCTTTCAAACGCCAATACCCTTTGAGAAGGGATATTAGGGAGCAAACTGGAGAAGTAGCTTTTGTCCCTAATCCGCCAAAGCCCGTAAATTTCTCGCCTTCAATTCCTACCCAAGGAACGTCCTCCTGGACCGCTTCCAACCCACCGGAATTCAGAAAGAAAAACCCGGTTGTTTTCACCCCACTACCCCGACCCTTATCCAAGTTGTTACCCATGCTTTTGGAGAATCGTTTAGTTGCAAAAGAGCCACCTCGAGCTCACCCGCCAAGATTTCCTGGGTATGATGAGACCCGGACATGCGTATACCATATGGGAGAAAGGGGGCATAACGCGGATAACCTGTCTCGCTCCGAAATTCAAGGTGCAAGCATTGATCGACGGAAAAGTTCTGGAATTTGATAAAGCTGAACCGAATGTGCAGCAGAACCCGCTACCCGAGCATCGTGAGGTGAACGCGATCTTTGGAGATGAAGAGGAAGAGGTTCGGGAGTTCATAGTGAATATGGATAAAATGCGGGATGTCTTGACATTAGCCTCGCAATACCGGAAGGAGAGAGTATTTCCGGGAGCAAAAAGAAACTTGCTTGGAAAAATTGATTAGCTTGGGTGTCATAGGAAGAATGGAAAATGTCGCTTTCAAGGGAACCTACGTGGCGGTAAACATCTTTGTCCGAGGAGTTCGCAATGAAACCTACGAGGGGAGCTCTTTTGAAAATACCCTCGGGATATTTGATGAGCGTCAAAGATGGTCAAGAAATTGAAGAGATAGACAAATATGAAGTCCGTCTGGATAAGGCCCGCCGAGGCGACAGGAGATTTTTGCGAAAGCCCTAGAGAGGGGCGAAATAGTTGATAACCTGGGGGAAGATAGTGGTGGGTACAACTTTAAAGTGCTATATTCGGCGCCCCGAGTTTCTTTGTTGACTCGGAGATGTAGTCCCCGATGGGTGGGGTGGAATGGATGACCCCACAAGCGATGAATTTGTGGGAACGATCGATGAAGTTAAGGACCAAGCGGCTCCTCGGAATGAACAGGAGAATCGAGAGGTCGATATGCGACTTTCTAATCTGGAGACGCACATGCGTCATTTAACAACTATGGTAGCAGATTTATCGCAATCGACAACCAAAAGGAATACTATGGCGATAGAAGAAAGCATGCAGATTCGGAGATACGGCGGACCATGGAGACACAGAATCGAAAGATCGCTCTACTTCAAGAGCAAGGAGATGACGTGTCGAGGAAAATGGATGAGTTGAAGGAGCTGATTACGCCACTTACTCAAGCAAGAAACGTCCCGCCTCAAGGTGTGAACCCGAGAGTGGTCTTCCGCACGAAGTATAATGGCGCCTGGGTGTCCTGCGGCGCATGTCTCATACTATCTTCGCCAAATGGTTGGCCACCAAGAAGATGATGAAACACGATTCGGAACTTTGGACAAAGTTTAACGGGCCTCGCTGCTGGTATGGTTTCAATCAATCGATCTAGACCGGGTCCCGAGCTGGGAGGATTTATCGAACACTTCATACGACACTTTGAAGCTGGAATCGAGGTTATTTCACTAAGGCTAATCTGTTGAATATCCGGAAAGGTGAAGATGAGAGTTTTGAGCTCTTTGCAAGAAGGTGGAAGAAACACGCCGTGATGGTGCAACCGCCGTTGTCGGAGAGAGAAATGCTGGAGTTTGTACTAAAGTCACTTCCGGCGGAATACTTTGATCGCATGTATGCATACACGTACTCATCGTTCCAACATCTGGTGGAGATTGGCATGAGGATTGAAGGGATCATCCCGAGAGTCGAAGAGAAAGGCGAGAGGATTTCGATGAAGGAAATGCCACTGGTAAGGCCGAGTCTAGAACATAACCACGATGACGTTCATGAGGATGGAATGATTGGGATGATAGATGCCCCAATTCGTTTCGTGATTGATTTGAACAAAGTTGATAGCTGGGAGTTAGAAGCTTCTAGTTCGGAAAAACCATCAACATCCGAATCACTACCGGAAAAGATCATACCGGTGAGGATTAAATTACCGCTTGTGGAAGAGTACAACTCAAGGGCAGTTCATTGGGATTATGGAACGGGCGAGATTGACGCCATAATGAGATCCGGAAGATGTTATCCCCCGAGAGAAGTGGATTCGAAAAGAGAATCCCAAGCTGCGGAAGAGGTTGAGAAGTTGCAATCGGTCGTGAGGACCGGTGAATATGATGTCGTTGACCAATTGCGGAAGATGCCCGCATGGATTTCCTTCTTGGATCTCTTCAAAAATTCTGAAAAGCACAAAGACGCCCTTTTGAAGGTGCTGGATGAGGTGCATGTTCCGTAGACAATTAACGAAGTGCAATTGGGAGACTTTGTGGGTGCTATCCTTCGAAGGACCGGATATCCTTCTCGGACGAAGACTTCCCGAAAGAAGGGCGGGTCCACAACAAAGCCCTTTACATAGCTGTGAGGTGTCACGGAAAAGAGGTGCCTCACGTCTTAATTGATAATGGTTCCGCTTTCAACCTGTGTCCACTAAGCACTTTGAGAAGCTTGGGGATCAATGAAGATTTTGTGAAGACATCCAAGGCCACCATCCGATCATTTGATGGAGTCTCCAAGAATGTTGTAGGAGAGATTGAGCTGGACATTGACATTGGACCGGTAACTTTCTCTATACCGTTCCAAGTATTGGATATTCCAAGCGCCTTCACCTTGCTCCTGGGAAGACCGTGGATTCATGTGTCCGGAGCGGTACCTTCCTCTCTGCATCAAAAGTTAAAATTTGTGGTCAAGGGTCAATTGATCACCGTCCATGGCGAGACAGGACATCGGGCCGCTTTAAAAGGGATGGTTCCATACGTCGAACCCTCAAAAGAGGAGGAGCTGAGTTATCACACCTTCGACATTGTATCCGTCATGCATGTGTTACCGGATGCAAAGGTGGCTATACCGAGCTTTCAAGACCTGCAACTATGGCGGGAAAAGTGCTACTCTCGAATGGATTTATTCCGGGTCTTGGATTAGGGAAATATGGTCGGGGAATCCGTAACCCTTTGAATTTGGGCTCAAATGACCACAAGGTTGGTCTCGGGTTATAGCGGAATAGTGGAAAATAACATAGGTCGAGGCCGAGGTCGAAACAATCGTTATGGAGACCATGGACGCCGTGGACGCCAAGGTGGCCGTTTCATAGGTACCGATGTATGGAAAGCTAGAGGAAAAATGCTCCTAAACCCTTTATTCGAGGTATTCTCTAAGGGAGGCAAATGGCTGGAAGATGAAGACATCTCTGAGGATGCAGAGCCAGACTTATTCAACCCGTTCCTGGATAATCGGGTGAACGTGATAATTGAGTGGCTGGACGATGATTTCCCCACCCCGAGTAAAAGGCTCTTTTCTGAACTTTATCTTTTAATGCATTTTGATTACTGCACTTGCTTTAAAGCTTTTTGATGTTTTAGCACCTTTGGGTCACATGTTGTGATCCGAGGAAGTGCAATCTTGTATTGTTCTTAGTTGCATTTATTAATGAAAAACATTTCAAATTTGATTACGGACATGTGGAGCAACGGATTGGTCCGATGATGACAATTGATTCTACCATGAAACTTGAGGCCTGATCCGCCATATGATCTAGGATTTTAAACAGCTTTTGAGAACCAGGATGTCCGGGAAGATCGTGGACTAGTTCTCCTTTCCTTATCTAAGAAAATTGAAATTTGAAAAATGTTTTCATGATAGGAATCATGCATCCTTCAATTTTATCATCTTTGAATACTAACCTATCATGGTGCATTTCGGGCATGTCATCCCACCCATACATAACAGGTTAATATGTGACTCATATCAGCTCGATGACTATGCATGCGAAGTTGATATAGACGAGGTTGATGTGAGCGATATCAAGAAAGAATGGGATTGTTTCGAAGAATCTAAGCCTCCTATTTCGAAGAACCTATCACTATTAATTTGGGAGATTCATTGCGTCAAGGAAGTGAAAATAGGAGGACACCTGTCGGCAACGAGATATTTTAAGAATGACGGTGTTACTCAAGGAATATCAAGATATCTTCGCTCGGTCGTATCTTGACATGCCGGGTCTAGATCGTGAGATTGTGGAGCATGCTTTGCCCACGATCCTTCTTGCACACCAGTAAATCAATCACCCGGAAGAATGAATCCTGAACCCGGCGGATAAAATCAAGGAAGAGGTGATGAAGCTCCTTAAAGTTGGATTTATCGAGGCTGTCCCATATGCTGATTGGGTCGCCAATATCGTACCGATTAAGAAGAAGGATGGGAGAATTAGAATATGCGTGGATTATCGGGACTTGAACAAAGCTAGTCCCAAGGATGATTTTCCCCTACCGCACATTGATGTGCTCGTTGGCAATCTTGCGGGTTTTGAATTGTTCTCCTTTATGGATGGATTCTCGGGATATAATCAGATCATGCTGAAGGAAAAAGATAAGATCAAGACCTCATTCACTACACAATGGGGAACTTTTTGTTACAAGGTGATGCCATTTGGGTTGAAAAATGCAGGTGCAACATATCGAGGGCTATGGTGACCCTTTTTCATGATATGATACATAAGGAGATCGAGGTCTATGTGGATGATATGATTGCCAAGTCCAAGCCTGGAGAAGACCATGTTAAAGTGCTGAAGAAGTTATTTGATCGATTGAGAAAGTATAAGCTCAAGTTGAATCCTGCGAAATGCGTATTTGGCGCAAGATCCGGAAAGCTGCTAGGGTTTGTGGTGAGCAGCCGTGGTATTGAAATTGACCCTTCCAAGATTAAAGCCATATGGGAAATAGGAACTCCTGTTCTTATCGTTAAAGAAGTAAGGGGTTTCTTGGGAAGATTGAATTATATATCCAGATTCATATCCCAACCGTCGAAACGGCAAAACCCTTCTTCAAGTTGCTAAAGAAAGGTACAAAGGTGAAATGGGATGCGGAATGCCAACAAGCATTTGAGAAGATCAAGGAATATCTGGTACAACCTCCAAGTATTGGTACCTCCTATCCCCGACGTTCCTTTAACTCTATATCCGATCGTTAATGATGAGTCCTTGGGAGCTTTACTTGCCCAAACTAACCCCAAGGATCGTAAAGAGCGGGCCATATATTATTTGAGCAAAAAGTTTACAACATCTGAAGTCAAATACCCAACGGTGGAAAGGACTTGCGTAGCATTGGTTTGGGTCCTCCACAGATTGAGGCAAGTATACACCGCATTATCATATAGAGCTGGTCACCGAAAATGATCCCATCAAATACCTTTTGGAGAAGCCAACATTGCTGGGAAAGATGGCTAAATGGCAAATACTGCTTTCAGAGTTCGATATCAAAACCTCTCCCCAAAAATCTGTCAAGGGAAGAGCGATTGCGATATGCTAGCCGAGAATCCTCCTAAGGACGTTTCGAGCAAAACAAGGGAGGTCAAATCCTGAATATATCTGAAGGCAAATGGACAATGTACTTTGACGGTGCGGTGAACCTCACTTGGATCGAGTGCTTTGGGCGCGTTTTGATATCCCCCGAAGATCAACATTATCCAGTTTCAGCCAAGTTGGTATTCCCCTGTACCAACAACATTTCTGAATATGAAGCCTGCATACTAGGATTACAATTGGCTATCTCATTAAAGGTGAAGAAGCTACTGGTATACGGAGATTCCATGCTAATCATTTTACAAACTCAAGGGGAGTGGAAGACAAAGGATCCCAAGCTTATTCCTTATCATAAATACCTCGAAGAGCTGATCCAACACTTTGAGGAGATTACTTTCGAATATCTGCCGAGAACTCGGGAACCATTTTGCTGATGCTTTGGCCACATTATCAGCCATGTTACAAGTGCAAAATGGTCTTGAGATAGAACCGTTAAGGATTGACATCCTTGAGCAACCCGCATACTTGCATGGTCATTGAAGAAGAACCCGATGAGGAACCGTGGTATCATGACATCAAGAATTACCTACTGAAGGGCGAATTCCCTTGAGCAGTCAACCGGAAGATAAAAAGTACATAAGCAAGATGGCATCTAAATTTTTCCTCAGCGGACAGATCCTATACAAGAGATCCTTTGACTCGATCCTGGCGAGGTGCGTGAATTCCAAAGAAGCAAATCTCATTATGAAAGAGATTCATGAAGGGGAATGTGGACCGCATATGAATGGCCACCTCCTCGCCAAGAAGATTATGAGACTCGGGTATTACTTGGTTGACTATCGAGTCGGATTGCAACCAGCATGTTAGATCCTCGTCATCAATGCCGGTATACGGCGACAGGGATAAATGCGCCGCCAACCGAGCTACATCAAATGTCGAGCCATGGCCATTCTGCATGTGGGGAATTGATATGATTGGCCCTATCAACCCAAAGGCCTCAAACGGACATCGCTTTATTTTGGTGGCTATTGACTACTTCACTAAATGGATTGAAGCCAGCTCATATGCCAATGTCACTTGCGAATAGTGTGGCTAAGTTCATCAAGCGAGATATCATCTCAAGATATGGAGTGCCAAGAGCCATCATTACGAGACAATGGCTCAAATTTGAACAACAAGGTTGTCGATCAACTATTGGAACAATTTAAGGTACGACACCTTAATTCTTCGCCTTACCGCCCGCAAATGAATGGAGGCGTGGAAGCGGCAAACAAGAACATCAAGAAGATATTGGCCAAAATGCTGAGAAATATCGAGATTGGCACGAAAGATTGCCATATGCTCTCATGGCCTACCGAACTTCAATTCGTACTTCAACCGGGGCAACTCCTTACTCTTTGGTATACGGTATGGAAGCAGTCCTACCAGTAGAGGTGGAAATCCCCTCTTTAAAGATTCTGTCTCAAGTAGGGCTCACGGAAGATGAATGGAGTCGACAGAGACACGAACAATTGAATTTGATTGACGAAAAGCGATTAAGGGCTATCTGTCATGGTCAAAGTTATCGGAAGAAAGTGGCCAGAGCTTTTAACAAGAAGGTTAAACCTAGAAGTTTTGAAGCGGGGATGCTAGTTGTGAAGAAAATGCTCCCAAACGCACAACACCCAGGAGGCAAATTCATGCCAAATTATGAAGGCCCCTATGTGATTCAGAAGGTCTTATCCGGGGGAGCTCTTATACTTGTAAACATGGATGGAGAAGAGTTGGCAAGTCCGGTGAATTCGGATGCCGTGAAGAGATATTTTCCTTGAAATAAATTGAGCTTCGGAGCGGTTGATGAGCAGATATGAGTCACATGAAAATTTTGCATTTGCATGACATCTCGCATACATGCATTTGCATACGTTTGTATTTTGTAGGTGGACTGGGAATCATGAAGAACTTTGCGAGAAGCAACCGGTCAAAACAGGGAAGTTATCCGTTACTTTGGATCACGGATTTTGAATATCTTGGACTAATTGTTTCCTTTGTTCTTTACGGGAAACGAGGAGTCGACACCGAAAGAGGAGACAGGAGTCAACATCCGAAGGAGACAAGAAGAAATCACTTCGGGATTTGAAAATTTGAATATCTTGGACTGATTGTTTCCTTTTGTTTTTACGGGAGACAGGAGTCAACGTCCGAAGGAGACGAGAAGAAATCGCCGGAACTTAAAATTTTGAATACCTTGAACTGATTGTTTCCTTTTGTTTTTACGGGGACGAAGCTCAATATTTGAAGAAGACAGGTTTGAGGTTCTCTTTCTTTACAAAGAATTTTCATACGCCGTCGTGCTTGAAATTAAAAAAACTTGGAATTATAGAGCCACAAGGCCCTTTCAAAGAAATATTCCTTACAAATTACGGAAACATCTTTTGAATATTATCTTTGATGAGAACATTTGGCAAACGATGAATTTTGACGAAAACGCCCGAGTTTCTATAAAAGGGCATGCTTTGAAAGCTTTTCAAAAGAATGATCCTTCAAATGAAAAGAGGCAAACTTTGTCCTTAAACACGTCCCCGACACACTTGAGTGATGAGTGAGAGTGATAGAGCGAAAGAGCTTAATTTTGGGACGTAGGGATCATTCGCGGTGATTACATGGATTTAAATGATGAAAGGCATTTCCATTTCAAAATTATCCATACACATTTGTATCCCTTGATAACCACTACGAGCCAAAAAGGGAGAATTTTATGAATATAACCCTGTCAAGAACCACCCCACAATGGGGCATATTTGGAGGTTCATTGGATGATTCCTTGGAGAAAAGGTCGGGTAAGACTTTATTGTACCGACTGCATCAATCTTTTAGTGATTAGCTTCAGGTGATTTTCGGCAAAGACTTGGAACACCTCAAAGTGAAGAAAAGCATTTCATCTCTATATCCCAAACACTTACCCTTTGAAAAGCCAATTTGAGCCTTTGAATATTCATTTCTAAACCCTTGTTGGTGATCACCCCCCCACACCGGGGCAAAGCAAAGGAATTACCAACAATGAATCAAAAAGCATGATCGGAAGAATTTTGATATTGGTCTCAAAAGAGCCGGTCGGTGCGAAAATGATGAAGAATGAAAGGGCTAGAAAAAGCAAAGTGCCTGGTAAAAGCAAGGCCAAAGCCCATGAAAAGAGCATCCCGAAAAGGGGCAAATCCTAAAGAAAAATCATTAAGATGAAAAGAGGAAAATCCTCAAAATCAATTGGAAAAAGAATGATCGTGAATCTTCTCGCAAAAGGCAAATGAAAGTTGGAGAAATGTCAAGGTGATCACCAAAGTTCACCCTCTTTTGAAAATATGGCCGTTCTTAAAGAGCCCACCTTAAACCAAGATACAACCTGTCACCAAAACTTTTCTCGATCTAAGAGGTGTTTTGGTCGATGCAAGAAATCATACAGGAAGCTACCGCTTAAAGGGGTAAGTACAATCTGTCTTATCATGACTTCGGGGTTCTTGACTTGTAGACCCGAAGAAACTATTGTTGATCAAAATTCATTTCTAAACTTCAAAATGAATATCCTTTGAAAAGCCTTTGACCTGGCCCGAATTACGGTCCCTTTTAAAATGCCTTCTCGATTAGTCGATTGTATGAATCTCGAATGATCCCGAAACCTCGAGGTTAGGTTTCTGTGAGCAGATTTGAATTTTAAGAAAAAGCCTTTCCAAAACGGTGAGAAGCCCTCTTGGATGAAGGAAAATCCTTTTGAAAATTTTTTTAAAACAACCTTTTTGAAGAACACTCGGGATGTGTCATTCAAAATCCATCCTCGATGGAGATTTGAAATTGTGATTGGACACATTTCCCTCACAAATACACTTTGAAAATTTGTCTAGAATTCTTAAATTTCTCCCAAGAACTTAAAGTTGTCATATTAATCATGTTTGATTGAACTTTCTGCAGGTTCCCCTGGTAACCCCAAATCCTCGGAAAAGTTGCATTTTAAGATTTGATTAACTTGGATTTTCTGCGGGTCTTACGGAGTCCCCGGGTCCTCGGATCCGCTTATTTGAAAATTTGAAATAGGGTTTGAGCTCTGTAGGTACACTAGTCAACCTAGGTCCTCGGATGGCACCCTCTCGGACGGTTAGTAAGCTGGAGAGACGAAAACCGATCTCGCTTATTTGAAAATTTGAAATAGGGTTTGAGCTACGTAGGTACACTAGTCAACCTAGGTCCTCGGATGGCACCCTCTCGGACGGTTAGTAGCTGGAGAGACGAAAACCGATCTGCTTATTTGAAAATTTGAAATAGGGTTTGAGCTCTGTAGGTACACTAGTCAACCTAGGTCCTCAGATGGCACCCTCTCGGACGGTTAGTAGCTGGAGAGACGAAAACCGATCCGCTTATTTGAAAATTTGAAATAGGGTTTGAGCTCAGTAGGTACACTAGTCAACCTAGGTCCTCAGATGGCACCCTCTCGGACGGTTAGTAGCTGGAGAGACGAAAACCGATCCGCTTTTTAGATGGTGAGTCCCCGCATGGAGGATGGCCAATCTTTTTAAATAGGTGAAACCCCTTTGTTACAAGGGTGAACCTCCCCTTTCAGACGGTTAGTAGCTGGAGAGACGAAAGCCGATCCGCTTTTTAGATGGTGAGTCCCCGCATGGAGGATAGCCAATCTTTTAAATAGGTGAAACCCCTTTGTTACAAGGGTGAACCTCCCCTTTCGGACGGTTAGTATTTGGAGAGACGAAAGCCGATCTGCTTTTTAGATGGTGAGTCCCCGCATGGAGGATAGCCAATTTTTTTTTTAAATAGGTGAAACCCCTTTGTTACAAGGGTGAACCTCCCCCTCGACGGTTAGTAGTTTGGAGAGACGAAAGCCGATCTGCTTTTTAGATGGTGAGTCCCCGCATGGAGGATAGCCAATCTTTTTAAATAGGTGAAACCCCTTTGTTACAAGGGTGAACCTCCCCTTTCGACGGTTAGTAACTTGGAGAGACGAAAGCCGATCTGCCCCCTTTTTAAATGATGAATCCCTAGTGGATAGTCAAACCCATTTTAAATAGGTGAAACCCCTTTGTTACAAGGGTGAACCTTCCTTCCAAATCTTCAAACCACCACTCGACATCATACCGGACGCCGACCATTGCAAATCTCGTCGCGCCATTCACGAGGTAATTCCATACACTGAATCTTTCAACCTCGGATCGACAAATCTCAAACCATAGACAGGTGAGCTACGGGTAAGTCTCTCTCTTCTCATTTCTCTTTCACATAAAATGAGCATGAACTGAAATAATTCCCCACGGAGTCGGAGCTTAAACTGCGAAGGTAAAGCAATCGAATGTCAAAGACTTATTTTCTTTAGTTTTTTTCCCCAGCAGAGTCGATTAAGGATCCAGGTGTCACTTTGTCTTTGAAAGCAACCTCTAACCGAGATTACTTTCAAAGAGGGGCAATTGTTGACACCCGAATTTTTAGTCAGTTTTCCTTTAGTTTTATTTTCCAAAATTCATTAAAAATTCACAAAAAATCAAAAAATTAAAAAATCAACATTGGAAGCCTTGGCCAAGCTTAAGGAACCAATTTGGAACAAAAAATAATTTTTCATATTTTTCGCATTTTTTTTTTTTTTATTTTCGAAAAATAAGAAAAATCTTTGAAAAATCATAAAAAATACTTTTCGAGGTCACAAAAATACACAAAAATGTCCGATATTTTTCTTTTAATTCCCTTTCAATATTGACCTCAAGAAAAATCAAAAATTAAGTTCAATTTTAGGTGTTCCTTTATAACGCTTAAGGTTGAATTTTCATAAAAAAATACAAATTGAGTCATTTTATTTGCAATTTTTGCATATTTTAAGTTTAGACATTCAATTGCAGTCCCTTTGAGCTTCAATTTGATTAATTGCACCCTCAATTGCACGAATTGCACGAATTAGGCAAAATCCCCAAAATATTTTCAATTTAGTCCCTCAATCGGTCAATTTTTGAAATTACTTTTAATTGAGGGACTATCATTGCAAAATTGGACTACCCCTAGGGTTTTAATGCATTTCAAATCGATTGGAATAGGTTTCGGGGACCAATTTGATCAATTACACATCCAATTGAACTTTTCCCCAATTTGGGATTTTGGAAAAATTTGGGGTTTTCATATAAATTGATGGGAAATTTTGGGCAAAAACACATTTCTAGATAATATCTAGGCCCCTGAGTTCAATTTTGAGGTTTAATTGCAAAAATTCCCAGTCAATTTGGATTAATTTTAAAAATTGAGCAAAAATTACTTGTCGAACCAGGTTCGGACCCGGTCGACCGCCCGGTCGGACCGGTCGAACCGGTCCCAGCTGATACTTCATCTTCCCCGTGAGCCCGCGCCATTTGCAGATTTGGAGACTAATTTTGGCGATCAAATTGACAGCCAATTCGAACTTAATTGAGCTACTTGTCGTGGGGTTTTTGATCCTCGGGATTTGGTGTGTCGATTGGGACCGACGGCGCGGCTGGCCGTCGCCGGAGGTGGTCGGAATCGATGGTCAAAGGAGCCGGCGTCCAAAGGTCAACATTCTCAAATTCAAAGGGGAATTCACACTCACTTAAGGTCAAACGGACACCAAACGGCCCTGGACGGAATAGCAACTAACTCCGTCGCCGTCCGGCGACCTAAAGTCACGTGGGCGCACGTGAGGATCTCTCGGCCAAGCTTCACCCGCGCGCGCATTTTTGAAAAATTGGGTATAAATAGTCAAGAGGATTCTAGAAGCAAAGGAGAGGTTCATTTGCTCGCCCAGCAAATGGAATAGAGATAGAGAGAGAGAGAGAAAGCGAAGGAGAGCTCACCTTCTCGCCCGAGCGATCGAAGGTTTGAGCTCGGTGCGTGAGTTCTTCGCGAAGGCAATCCAGAGAGAATCGAACCTCGCCGCTACTTCAGGAAGCTTGCCCGAACCTTGGAGAAGCGATCGCGGCCTCTGGATTAGCTCGAAACCTTCAAAATCGTGATTTCGCCCGAGTCACCTGAATCAAACCTCCAACATTCCGCGGTTCGGCCGATCTTCGGCCGGGCAAATCTGGCAACTCCGGGCTCGATCGGAGCCTGAGGTGAGTATCCTCAACTCGATTTATGGATGTATGAAGCTTGGATTTGATTGTTATGCTCTGTATTTCGCGATTGATATTCAGAATGCCGTGAGTGTGCGTAGCTCGATTCCTATGATTTAGCCGTTGAAATTGTTTGATCTTAGAGTATGTTAATCTGGATGTAAAAACAAGTAGATTGGCGTTGGTTTGAGGTTGATCGGCCGAGGTTTCACCGTTGGATCTCGCCGGGAAACCTCGGCCGTTCGTCGCGTCGTCGAGAGGTTGAAGACGACGATGCTTACGTGTCGGGTCAACAAGTCGGCGTCCTAGGTGTCGTTCGGTGATAGGTCCAGGTTCATGCTTGAGGTGGCTTGGTCGTTGGCGCGAATGGTCCCGATCGGCTTTGATCCAACGGTGGGGAAAATTAGATAGGTTTAATTTCGGGCCGTTGGATCCATTTTTTGGTGTTTTTTAGATATTTTGTATATAAGATAGAAATAAAAAATGAAGAAACGTCGTCGTCTAGGTCATTAAGAAGGCGACGTCGTTCGGAGTAAAGGGGCCAAATGCGTCGTCGTTTTGTTCTTCGTATGGAATGGATGGCCGAGATTGAGTCCAGTTTAGATCCCGGCCGTCCGTGCTCATAGTTGATTCGGCGTCGTTTTAGCGAGAGACAGAACGAACGGCCGAGATTAGATCTAGGTTAGATCGTGGCCGTCCGTGCTTTTAATTGGTACTACGTCGTTTTTAGTCCGAGTAGGACGAACGGCTTAGATTAGATTTTAGTTCGGATCGTGGCCGTTTATTTCAATACCCGGCGGCGTCGTTTTTGAATACGAAGGCTAGAATGTCGCCGTTTTGTCCGAGAGAAGGAGTCGACGGCCGAGATTGATCCAGGAGTTGATCTCGGCCGTCCGTTCTATTTTAGTATATTCGAATATTAGGAATAGATATTAGAAAATCGAAAATAAATAGAAAATGCATATGCGGTGTCGTTTTGGTGTTGTAGGCGGGTTTGTGAGCGGTCGGACCGGGTTGACCGGTCGTTGACCGGGTTGACCCGGTCCGGTTTAATAATAAAAAAATAATAAAAAATAAAAAGAAAATTTCCAAAAATCCAAAAAAATTGTAAAAATACTTAGAAAATTCATAAAAATTCCCGGATTTTCATAAAAAATTTCTAAAAATTCGTAGATCGATTCGGGACTCATAAAGTCTGGATCGAAAATTTTTGAGACTTCGAGGGTCGATTAATTTCGATCCGAAAAATTTCCAATATTTTTGAAAAATAAATAAAAATTCCAAAAAAAAATAAAAAAATTAGAAAAATTCAAGAAAATCACAAAAAATGAGAAATGGTCACATTCAACTGGCCAAATCGAAATTTTGTGATTTTTGGTCCCAAACCCGAAAAATGACCATTCTACCCTTCTTCGGGCCATTCGCCCCAAATTTTTACCCAAGTCACCCCGACACCCAAATTTGATTTTTGTATGGGCCGATAGGGCCATTTTATACATATCGAACCTTGATTTGATTGATTTGTTTGTTTGTAATGATTTTGATTGCGCATTAATTTTTCTGATTGTGATTGATTAGGATAGAAAATTCCCATCCGTATGAAAACTTAGAATTGTTAGGACCTACCTCACCCGATATTACATCTGCATGGATTCCTAGGTTAGAAAAACAATCAACATCGGTAACCGAAAGGGCGTCAAATTTGAAATTTGGCGTAACCAAATCCCCGGACCCAAAATCTCTGGTTTTCGCGGAACCGAACGGTTTCTCCCGACCGCTCGGTAAGGTTTTCCGATCGTACCTTCCAATAAATCGATCGGTGGCGACTCCAAATTGCATGTACATCTCGCACATGCCACCTGACCACACAAGGTCAAATTTCGATATTTAAAAAATTTTACCCGACATCGCGATTCGAGTAATGGGTCTTGGGAGAGACTCGCGATCCCCCATATATATATATGCCTATAAAAAGGAGGGATCGGCTCGTTAGCCCTATTCCACCCCGGGAAATGAGGAAATTTCCGGGAGGGTCGCGACAGATTGTCGCGATAAAAATGCTGATTGTTTTCTAACCTCGTTTTGTGCAGATGCTCTTGAAGATGAGGTACGTCCACTAACAAAAAAGTGTTAAATGTTGATGCAGATGGGAGTTATAAGGGGTGGCGTCTGTGCTAACCATTTTTGATGCAGATATGGAGTTTTGGATTGTTTGTTTATTTATGCAAACAATTTCCCTGAGGAGGTTCATGAGGATGAGATGATTGGGATGATAGATGCCCCAATTCGTTTCGTGATTGATTTGAACAAAGTTGATAGCTGGGAGTTAGAAGCTTCTAGTTCGGAAAAACCATCAACATCCGAATCACTACCGGAAAAGATCATACCGGTGAGGATTAAATTACCGCTTGTGGAAGAGTACAACTCAAGGGCGGTTCATTGGGATTATGGAACGGGCGAGATTGACGCCATAATGAGATCCGGAAGATGTTATCCCCGAGAGAAGTGGATTACAAAAGAGAATCCCAACTGCGGAAGAGGTTGAGAAGTTGCAATCGGTCGTGAGGACCGGTGAATATGATGTCGTTGACCAAGCTGCGGAAGATGCCCGCATGGATTTCCTTCTTGGATCTCTTCAAAAATTCTGAAAAGCACAAAGACGCCCTTTTGAAGGTGCTTGGATGAGGTGCATGTTCCGGAGACAATTAACGAAGTGCAATTGGGAGACTTTGTGGGTGCTATCCTTCGAAGGACCGGATATCCTTCTCGGACGAAGACTTCCCGAAAGAAGGGCGAGTTCACAACAAAGCCCTTTACATAGGTCTGTGAGGTGTCACGGAAAGGAGGTTCCTCACGTCTTGATTGATAATGGTTCCGCTTTCAACTTTGTGTCCACTAAGCACTTTGAGAAGCTTGGGGATCAATGAAGATTTTGTGAAGACATCCAAGGCCACCATCCGATCATTTGATGGAGTCTCCAAGAATGTTGTAGGAGAGATTGAGTTGGACATTGACATTGGACCGGTAACTTTCTCTATACCGTTCCAAGTATTGGATATTCCAAGCGCCTTCACCTTGCTCCTGGGAAGACCGTGGATTCATGTGTCCGGAGCGGTACCTTCCTCTCTGCATCAAAAGTTAAAATTTGTGGTCAAGGGTCAATTGATCACCGTCCATGGCGAGACAGGACATCGGGCCGCTTTAAAAGGGATGGTTCCATACGTCGAACCCTCAAAAGAGGAGGAGCTGAGTTATCACACCTTCGACATTGTATCCGTCATGCATGTGTTACCGGATGCAAAGGTGGCTATACGAGCTTTCAAGACCTGCAACTATGGCGGGAAAAGTGCTACTCTCGAATGGATTTATTCGGGTCTTGGATTAGGGAAATATGGTCGGGGAATCCGTAACCCTTTGAATTTGGGCTCAAATGACCACAAGGTTGGTGCGGGTTATAGCGGAATAGTGGAAAATAACATAGGTCGAGGCCGAGGTCGAAACAATCGTTATGGAGACCATGGACGCCGTGGACGCCAAGGTGGCCGTTTCATAGGTACCGATGTATGGAAAGCTAGAGGAAAAATGCTCCTAAACCCTTTATTCGAGGTATTCTCTAAGGGAGGCAAATGGCTGGAAGATGAAGACATCTACGAGGATGCAGAGCCGGACTTATTCAACCCGTTCCTGGATAATCGGGTGAACGTGATAATTGAGTGGCTGGACGATGATTTCCCCACCCCCGAGTAAAAGGCTCTTTCGAACTTTATCTTTTAATGCATTTTGATTACTGCATTTGCTTTAAAGCTTTTTGATGTTTTAGCACCTTTGGGTCACATCTGTGATCCGGAAGTGCGATCTTGTATTGTTCTTAGTTGCATTTATTAATGAAAAACATTTCAAATTTGATTACGGACATGTGGAGCAACGGATTGGTCCGATGATGACAATTGATTCTACCATGAAACTTGAGGCCCGATCCGCCATATGATCTAGGATTTTAAACGGCTTTTGAGAACCAGGATGTCCGGAAGATCGTGGACTAGTTCTCCTTTCCTTATCTAAGAAAATTGAAATTTGAAAAATGTTTTCATGATAGGAATCATGCATCCTTCAATTTTATCATCTTTGAATACTAACCTATCATGGTGCATTTCGGGCATGTCATCCCACCCATACATAACGAGGTTAATATGTGACTCATATCAGCTCGATGACTATGCATGCGAAGTTGATATAGACGAGGTTGATGTGAGCGATATCAAGAAAGAATGGGATTGTTTCGAAGAATCTAAGCCTCCTATTTCCGAAGAACCTATCACTATTAATTTGGGAGATTCGATTGCGTCAAGGAAGTGAAAATAGGAGGACACCGTCGGCAGCAGATATTTTAAGAATGACGGTGTTACTCAAGGAATATCAAGATATCTTCGCACGGTCGTATGCTTTGACATGCCGGGTCTAGATCGTGAGATTGTGGAGCATGCTTTGCCCACGGATCCTTCTTGCACACCGAGTAAATCAATCACCCCGGAAGAATGAATCCTGAAGCGGCGGATAAAATCAAGGAAGAGGTGATGAAGCTCCTTAAAGTTGGATTTATCGAGGCTGTCCCATATGCTTGATTGGGTCGCCAATATCGTACCGATTAAGAAGAAGGATGGGAGAATTAGAATATGCGTGGATTATCGGGACTTGAACAAAGCTAGTCCCAAGGATGATTTTCCCCTACCGCACATTGATGTGCTCGTCGACAATCATCTTGCGGGTTTTGAATTGTTCTCCTTTATGGATGGATTCTCGGGATATAATCGGATCATCTTTGAAGGAAAAGATAAGATCAAGACCTCATTCACTACACAATGGGGAACTTTTTGTTACAAGGTGATGCCATTTGGGTTGAAAAATGCAGGTGCAACATATCGGAGGGCTATGGTGACCCTTTTTCATGATATGATACATAAGGAGATCGAGGTCTATGTGGATGATATGATTGCCAAGTCCAAGCCTGGAGAAGACCATGTTAAAGTGCTTGAAGAAGTTATTTGATCGATTGAGAAAGTATAAGCTCAAGTTGAATCCTGCGAAATGCGTATTTGGCGCAAGATCCGGAAAGCTGCTAGGGTTTGTGGTGAGCAGCCGTGGTATTGAAATTGACCCTTCCAAGATTAAAGCCATATGGGAAATAGGAACTCCCATTCTTGTTAAAGAAGTAAGGGGTTTCTTGGGAAGATTGAATTATATATCCAGATTCATATCCCAACTATCGAAACGGCAAAACCCTTCTTCAAGTTGCTAAAGAAAGGTACAAAGGTGAAATGGGATGCGGAATGCCAACAAGCATTTGAGAAGATCAAGGAATATCTGGTACAACCTCCGGTATTGGTACCTCCTATCCCCGACGTTCCTTTAACTCTATATCCGATCGTTAATGATGAGTCCTTGGGAGCTTTACTTGCCCAAACTAACCCCAAGGATCGTAAAGAGCGGGCCATATATTATTTGAGCAAAAAGTTTACAACATCTCGAAGTCAAATACCCAACAGTGGAAAGGACTTGCGTAGCATTGGTTTGGGTCCTCCACAGATTGAGGCAAGTATACCTTGCATTATCATATAGAGCTGGTCACTCGAAAATGACCCCATCAAATACCTTTTGGAGAAGCCAACATTGTTGGGAAAGATGGCTAAATGGCAAATACTGCTTTCGAGTTCGATATCAAAACCTCTCCCCAAAAATCTGTCAAGGGAAGAGCAATTGCTGACATGCTAGCCGAGAATCCTCCTAAGGACGTTTCAGAGCAAAACAAGGGAGGTCAAATCCTGAATATATCTCGAAGACAAATGGACAATGTACTTTGACGGTGCGGTGAACCTCACTTGGATCGGCCTTGGGGCGATTTTGATATCCCACGAAGATCAACATTATCCAGTTTCAGCCAAGTTGGTATTCCCCTGTACCAACAACATTTACGAATATGAAGCTCGCATACTAGGATTACAATTGGCCATCTCATTAAAGGTGAAGAAGCTACTTGGTATATGGAGATTCCATGCTAATCATTTTACAAACTCAAGGGAGTGGAAGACAAAGGATCCCAAGCTTATTCCTTATCATAAATACCTCGAAGAGCTGATCCAACACTTTGAGGAGATTACTTTCGAATATCTGCGAGAACTCGGAACCATTTTGCTGATGCTTTGGCCACATTATCAGCCATGTTACAAGTGCAAAATGGTCTTGAGATAGAACCGTTAAGGATTGACATCCTTGAGCAACCCGCATCTTGCATGGTCATTGAAGAAGAACGATGAGGAACCGTGGTATCATGACATCAAGAATTACCTACGAAGGGCGAATTCCCTTGAACGAGTCAACCGAGAAGATAAAAAGTACATAAGCAAGATGGCATCTAAATTTTTCCTCGGCGGACGGATCCTATACAAGAGATCCTTTGACTCGATCCCGCTGAGGTGCGTGAATTCCAAAGAAGCAAATCTCATTATGAAAGAGATTCATGAAGGGGAATGTGGACCGCATATGAATGGCCACCTCCTCGCCAAGAAGATTATGAGACTCGGGTATTCTTGGTTGACTATCGAGTCGGATTGCAACCAGCATGTTAGATCCTGTCATCAATGCCGGGTATACGGCGACAGGATAAATGCGCCGCCAACCGAGCTACATCAAATGTCGAGCCATGGCCATTCCGCATGTGGGGAATTGATATGATTGGCCCTATCAACCCAAAGGCCTCAAACGGACATCGCTTTATTTTGGTGGCTATTGACTACTTCACTAAATGGATTGAAGCCGGCTCATATGCCAATGTCACTGCGAATAGTGTGGCTAAGTTCATCAAGCGAGATATCATCTCAAGATATGGAGTGCCAAGAGCCATCATTACAGACAATGGCTCAAATTTGAACAACAAGGTTGTCGATCAACTATTGGAACAATTTAAGGTACGACACCTTAATTCTTCGCCTTTACCGCCCGCAAATGAATGGAGCGTGGAAGCGGCAAACAAGAACATCAAGAAGATATTGGCCAAAGCTGCTGAGAAATATCGAGATTGGCACGAAAGATTGCCATATGCTCTCATGGCCTACCGAACTTCAATTCGTACTTCAACCGGGGCAACTCCTTACTCTTTGGTATACGGTATGGAAGCAGTCCTACCGGTAGAGGTGGAAATCCCCTCTTTAAGGATTCTGTCTCAAGTAGGGCTCACGGAAGATGAATGGAGTCGACAGAGACACGAACAATTGAATTTGATTGACGAAAAGCGATTAAGGGCTATCTCGTCATGGTCAAAGTTATCGGAAGAAAGTGGCCGGAGCTTTTAACAAGAAGGTTAAACCTAGAAGTTTTGAAGCGGGGATGCTAGTTGTGAAGAAAATGCTCCCAAACGCACAACACCCAGGAGGCAAATTCATGCCAAATTATGAAGGCCCCTATGTGATTCGGAAGGTCTTATCCGGGGAGCTCTTATACTTGTAAACATGGATGGAGAAGAATTGGCAAGTCCAGTGAATTCGGATGCCGTGAAGAGATATTTTCCTTGAAATAAATTGAGCTTCGGAGCGGTTGATGAGCAGATATGAGTCACATGAAAATTTTGCATTTGCATGACATCTCGCATACATGCATTTGCATACGTTTGTATTTTGTAGGTGGACTGGGAATCATGAAGAACTTTGCGAGCAACCGATCAAAACAGGGAAGTTATACGTTACTTTGGATCACGGATTTTGAATATCTTGGACTAATTGTTTCCTTTTGTTCTTTACGGGAAACAGGAGTCGACACCCGAAAGAGGAGACAGGAGTCAACATCCGAAGGAGACAAGAAGAAATCACTTCGGGATTTGAAAATTTGAATATCTTGGACTGATTGTTTCCTTTTGTTTTTACGGGAGACAGGAGTCAACGTCCGAAGGAGACGAGAAGAAATCGCTTCGAACTTAAAATTTTGAATACCTTGAACCGATTGTTTCCTTTTGTTTTTACAGGGGACAGAAGCCAATATTTGAAGAAGACAGGTTTGAGGTTCTCTTTCTTTACAAAGAATTTTCATACGCCGTCGTGCTTGAAATTGAAAAAATTAAAAAAAACTTGGAATTATAGAGCCACAAGGCCCTTTTAAAGAAATATTCCTTACAAATTACAGAAACATCTTTTGAATGTTATCTTTGATGAGAACATTTGGCAAACGATGAATTTTGACGAAAACGCCCTGAGTTTCTATAAAAGGGCATGCTTTGAAAGCTTTTCAAAAGAATGATCCTTCAAATGAAAAGAGGCAAACTTTGTCCTTAAACACGTCCCCGACACACTTGAGTGATGAGTGAGAGTGATGGAGCGAAAGAGCTTAATTTTGGGACGTAGGGATCATTCGCGGTGATTACATGGATTAAAATGATGAAAGGCATTTCCATTTCAAAATTATCCATACACATTTGTATCCCTTGATAACCACTCTGAGCCGAAAGGGAGAATTTTATGAATATAACCCTGTCAAGAACCACCCCACAATGGGGCATATTTGGAGGTTCATTGGATGATTCCTTGGAGAAAAGGTCGGGTAAGACTTTATTGTCTTGACTGCATCAATCTTTTAGTGATTAGCTTCAGGTGATTTCGGCAAAGACTTGGAACACCTCAAAGTGAAGAAAAGCATTTCATCTCTATATCCCAAACACTTACCCTTTGAAAAGCCAATTTGAGCCTTTGAATATTCATTTCTAAACCCTTGTTGGTGATCACCCCCCCCACACTGGGGCAAAGCAAAGGAATTACCAACAATGAATCAAAAAGCATGATCGGAAGAATTTTGATCTTGGTCTCAAAAGAGCCGATCGGTGCGAAAATGATGAAGAATGAAAGGGCTAGAAAAAGCAAAGTGCCTGGTAAAAGCAAGGCCAAAGCCCATGAAAAGAGCATCCCGAAAAGGGGCAAATCCTAAAGAAAAATCATTAAGATGAAAAGAGGAAAATCCTCAAAATCAATTGGAAAAAGAATGATCGTGAATCTTACGCAAAAGGCAAATGAAAGCTTTGGAGAAATGTCAAGGTGATCACCAAAGTTCACCCCTCTTTTGAAAATATGGCCGTTCTTAAAGAGCCCACCTTAAACCAAGATACAACTCTGTCACCAAAACTTTTCGATCTAAGAGGTGTTTCGGGTCGATGCAAGAAATCATACGGGAAGCTACCGCTTAAAGGGGTAAGTACAATCCTGTCTTATCATGACTTCGGGGTTCTTGACTTGTAGACCCGAAGAAACTATTGTTGATCAAAATTCATTTCTAAACTTCAAAATGAATATCCTTTGAAAAGCCTTTGACCGGCCCGAATTACGGTCCCTTTTAAAATGCCTTCTCGATTAGTCGGATTGTATGAATCTCGAATGATCCCGAAACCTCGAGGTTAGGTTTCCTGTGAGCGATTTGAATTTTAAGAAAAAGCCTTTCCAAAACGGTGAGAAGCCCTCTTGGATGAAGGAAAATCCTTTTGAAAATTTTTTAAAACAACCTTTTTGAAGAACACTCGGGATGTGTCATTCAAAATCCATCCCCGATGGAGATTTGAAATTGTGATTGGAGACATTTCCCTCACAAATACACTTTGAAAATTTGTCTAGAATTCTTGAATTTTTTCCAAGAACTTAAAGTTGTCATACTAATGATGTTTGATTGAACTTTCTGCGGGTTCCCTGGTGACCCCAAATCCTCGGAAAAGTTGCATTTTAAAGATTTGATTAACTTGGATTTTCTGCGGGTCTTTTGGCATCCCCCGGGTCCTCGGATCCTCCGCTTATTTGAAAATTTGAAATAGGGTTTGAGCTCTGTAGGTACACTAGTCAACCTAGGTCCTCGGATGGCACCCTCTCGGACGGTTAGTAGCTGGAGAGACGAAAACCGATCTCGCTTATTTGAAAATTTGAAATAGGGTTTGAGCTCTGTAGGTACACTAGTCAACCTAGGTCCTCGGATGGCACCCTCTCGGACGGTTAGTAGCTGGAGAGACGAAAACCGATCTGCTTATTTGAAAATTTGAAATAGGGTTTGAGCTGCGTAGGTACACTAGTCAACCTAGGTCCTCGGGATGGCACCCTCTCGGACGGTTAGTAGTCTGGAGAGACGAAAACCGATCTCGCTTTATTTGAAAATTTGAAATAGGGTTTGAGCTCTGTAGGTACACTAGTCAACCTAGGTCCTCAGATGGCACCCTCTCGGACGGTTAGTAGCTGGAGAGACGAAAACCGATCTGCTTTTTAGATGGTGAGTCCCCGCATGGAGGATAGCCAATCTTTTTAAATAGGTGAAACCCCTTTGTTACAAGGGTGAACCTCCCCTTTCAGACGGTTAGTAGTTGGAGAGACGAAAGCCGATCTGCTTTTTAGATGGTGAGTCCCCGCATGGAGGATAGCCAATCTTTTAAATAGGTGAAACCCCTTTGTTACAAGGGTGAACCTCCCTTTCGGACGGTTAGTAGTTGGAGAGACGAAAGCCGATCCGCTTTTTAGATGGTGAGTCCCCGCATGGAGGATAGCCAATTTTTTTTTAAATAGGTGAAACCCCTTTGTTACAAGGGTGAACCTCCCCCTCAGACGGTTAGTAGTTGGAGAGACGAAAGCCGATCTGCTTTTTAGATGGTGAGTCCCCGCATGGAGGATAGCCAATCTTTTTAAATAGGTGAAACCCCTTTGTTACAAGGGTGAACCTCCCCTTTCAGACGGTTAGTAGCTGGAGAGACGAAAGCCGATCTGCCCCCTTTTTAAATGATGAATCCCTAGTGGATAGTCAAACCCATTTTAAATAGGTGAAACCCCTTTGTTACAAGGGTGAACCTTCCTTCCAAATCTTCAAACCACCACTCGACATCATACGGACGCCGACCATTGCAAATCTCGTCGCGCCATTCACAGGTAATTCCATACACTGAATCTTTCAACCTCGGATCGACAAATCTCAAACCATAGACAGGTGAGCTACGGGTAAGTCTCTCTCTTCTCATTTCTCTTTCACATAAAATGAGCATGAACCGAAATAATTCCCCACGGAGTCAGAGCTTAAACTGCGAAGGTAAAGCAATCGAATGTCAAAGACTTATTTTCTTTAGTTTTTTTTCCCCAGCAGAGTCGATTAAGGATCCAGGTGTCACCTTGTCTTTGAAAGCAACCTCTAACCGAGATTACTTTCAAAGAGGGGCAGTTGTTGACACCCGAATTTTTAGTCGAGTTTTCCTTTAGTTTTATTTTCCAAAATTCATTAAAAATTCACAAAAAATCAAAAAATTAAAAAATCAACATTGGAAGCCTTGGCCAAGCTTAAGGAACCAATTTGGAACAAAAAATAATTTTTCATATTTTTCGCATTTTTTTTTATTTTCGAAAAATAAGAAAAATCTTTGAAAAATCATAAAAAATACTTTTCGAGGTCACAAAAATACACAAAAATGTCCGATATTTTTCTTTTAATTCCCTTTCAATATTGACCTCAAGAAAAATCAAAAATTAAGTTCAATTTTAGGTGTTCCTTTATAACGCTTAAGGTTGAATTTTCATAAAAAAATACAAATTGAGTCATTTTATTTGCAATTTTTGCATATTTTAAGTTTAGACATTCAATTGCAGTCCCTTTGAGCTTCAATTTGATTAATTGCACCCTCAATTGCACGAATTGCACGAATTAGGCAAAATCCCCAAAATATTTTCAATTTAGTCCCTCAATCGGTCAATTTTTGAAATTACTTTTAATTGAGGGACTATCATTGCAAAATTGGACTACCCCTAGGGTTTTAATGCATTTCAAATCGATTGGAATAGGTTTCGGGGACCAATTTGATCAATTACACATCCAATTGAACTTTTCCCCAATTTGGGATTTTGGAAAAATTTGGGGTTTTCATATAAATTGATGGGAAATTTTGGGCAAAAACACATTTCTAGATAATATCTAGGCCCCTGAGTTCAATTTTGAGGTTTAATTGCAAAAATTCCCAGTCAATTTGGATTAATTTTAAAAATTGAGCAAAATTACTTGTCTAACGGCAGGTTCGGACCGGTCTGACCGCCGGTCGGACCGGTCGAACCGGTCCAGAACTGTACTTCATCTTCCCCGTGAGCCCGCGCCATTTGCAGATTTGGAGACTAATTTTGGCGATCAAATTGACAGCCAATTCGAACTTAATTGAGCTACTTGTCGTGGGGTTTTTGATCCTCGGGATTTGGTGTGTCGATTGGGACCGACGGCGCGGCTGGCCGTCGCCGGAGGTGGTCGGAATCGATGGTCAAAGGAGCCGGCGTCCAAAGGTCAACATTCTCAAATTCAAAGGGGAATTCACACTCACTTAAGGTCAAACGGACACCAAACGGCCCCTGGACGGAATAGCAACTAACTCGTCGCCGTCCGGCGACCCTAAAGTCACGTGGGCGCACGTGAGGATCTCTCGGCCAAGCTTCACCCGCGCGCGCATTTTTGAAAAATTGGGTATAAATAGTCAAGAGGATTCTAGAAGCAAAGGAGAGGTTCATTTGCTCGCCCAGGCAACAGAATAGAGATAGAGAGAGAGAGAAAGCGAAGGAGAGCTCACCTTCTCGCCCGAGCGATCGAAGGTTTGAGCTCGGTCTGTGAGTTCTTCGCGAAGGCAATCCAGAGAGAATCGAACCTCGCCGCTACTTCGGGAAGCTTGCCCGAACCTTGGAGAAGCGATCGCGGCCTCTGGATTAGCTCGAAACCTTCAAAATCGGTGAGTCGACTTCAAAAGCTTCATTACGCACATCTATGGCATCACACTCACACCTGCACGATTATTGAAATTAGCATGTGCGTTTCCATCCTTGAACCTCTCTGACCATGATCGCATCCTTTTTCTGCATTGATTTCGCCCGAGTCACCTGAATCAAACCTCCAACATTCCGCGGTTCGGCCGATCTTCGGCCAGGCAAATCTGGCAACTCCGGGCTCGATCGGAGCCCGAGGTGAGTATCCTCAACTCGATTTATGGATGTATGAAGCTTGGATTTGATTGTTATGCTCTGTATTTCGCGATTGATATTCAGAATGCCGTGATCGTGCGTAGCTCGATTCCTATGATTTAGCCGTTGAAATTGTTTGATCTTAGAGTATGTTAATCTGGATGTAAAAACAAGTAGATTGGCGTTGGTTTGAGGTTGATCGGCCGAGGTTTCACCGTTGGATCTCGCCGGGAAACCTCGGCCGTTCGTCGCGTCGTCGAGAGGTTGAAGACGACGATGCTTACGTGTCGGGTCAACAAGTCGGCGTCCTAGGTGTCGTTCGGTGATAGGTCCGAGTTCATGCTGAGGTGGCTTGGTCGTTGGCGCGAATGGTCCCGATCGGCTTTGATCCAACGGTGGGGAAAATTAGATAGGTTTAATTTCGTGCCGTTGGATCCATTTTTTTGGTGTTTTTTAGATATTTTGTATATAAGATAGAAATAAAAAATGAAGAAACGTCGTCGTCTAGGTCATTAAGAAGGCGACGTCGTTCGGAGTAAAGGGGCCAAATGCGTCGTCGTTTTGTTCTTCGTATGGAATGGATGGCCGAGATTGAGTCCAGGTTTAGATCCCGGCCGTCCGTGCTCATAGTTGATTCGGCGTCGTTTTAGCAGAGACAGTAACGAACGGCCGAGATTAGATCTAGGTTAGATCGTGGCCGTCCGTGCTTTTAATTGGTACTACGTCGTTTTAGTCCGAGTAGGACGAACGGCTTAGATTAGATTTTAGTTCGGATCGTGGCCGTTTATTTCCAATACCCGAAGCGGCGTCGTTTTTGAATACGAAGGCTAGAACGTCGCCGTTTTGTCCGGAGAAGGAGTCGACGGCCGAGATTGATCCAGGAGTTGATCTCGGCCGTCCGTTCTATTTTAGTATATTCGAATATTAGGAATAGATATTAGAAAATCGAAAATAAATAGAAAATGCATATGCGGTGTCGTTTTGGTGTTGTAGGCGGGTTTGTGAGCGGTCGGACCGGGTTGACCGGTCGTTGACCGGGTTGACCCGGTCCGGTTTAATAATAAAAAAATAATAAAAATAAAAAGAAAATTTCCAAAAATCCAAAAAAATTGTAAAAATACTTAGAAAATTCATAAAAATTCCCGGATTTTCATAAAAAATTTCTAAAAATTCGTAGATCGATTCGGGACTCATAAAGTCTGGATCGAAAATTTTTGAGACTTCGAGGGTCGATTAATTTCGATCCGAAAATTTCCAATATTTTTGAAAAATAAATAAAAATTCCAAAAAAAATAAAAAAATTAGAAAAATTCAAGAAAATCACAAAAAATGAGAAATGGTCACATTCAACTGGCCAAATCGAAATTTTGTGATTTTCGGTCCCAAACCCGAAAAATGACCATTCTACCCTTCTGGGCCATTCGCCCCAAATTTTTACCCAAGTCACCCCGACACCCAAATTTGATTTTTGTATGGGCCGATAGGGCCATTTTATACATATCGAACCTTGATTTGATTGATTTGTTTGTTTGTAATGATTTTGATTGCGCATTAATTTTTCGATTGTGATTGATTAGGATAGAAAATTCCCATCCGTATGAAAACTTAGAATTGTTAGGACCTACCTCACCCGATATTACATCTGCATGGATTCCTAGGTTAGAAAAACAATCAACATCGGTAACCGAAAGGGCGTCAAATTTGAAATTTGGCGTAACCAAATCCCCGGACCCAAAATCTACGGTTTTCGCGGAACCGAACGGTTTCTCCCGACCGCTCGGTAAGGTTTTCCGATCGTACCTTCCAATAAATCGATCGGTGGCGACTCCAAATTGCATGTACATCTCGCACATGCCACCCGACCACACAAGGTCAAATTTCGATATTTAAAAAATTTTACCCGACATCGCGATTCGAGTAATGGGTCTTGGGAGAGACTCGCGATCCCCCATATATATATATGCCTATAAAAAGGAGGGGATCGGCTCGTTAGCCCTATTCCACCCCGGGAAATGAGGAAATTTCCGGGAGGGTCGCGACAGACCGGCGACTCCGCTGGGGATTATCCTAAGAGTCAAAAGGGAAACCCCTTTGTTACAAGGGTGAACCCCCCCTCGGACGGTTAGTAGTTGGAGAGACGAAAGCCGATCTGCTTTTTAGATGGTGAGTCCCCGCATGGAGGATAGCCAATCTCTTTTAAATAGGTGAAACCCCTTTGTTACAAGGGTGAACCTCCCCCTCAGACGGTTAGTAGCTGGAGAGACGAAAGCCGATCTGCTTTTTAGATGGTGAGTCCCCGCATGGAGGATAGCCAATCTCTTTTAAATAGGTGAAACCCCTTTGTTACAAGGGTGAACCTCCCCTTTCGGACGGTTAGTAGCTGGAGAGACGAAAGCCGATCTGCCCCCTTTTTTAAATGATGAATCCCTAGTGGATAGTCAAACCCATTTTAAATAGGAGAAACCCCTTTGTTACAAGGGTGAACCTTCCTTCCAAATCTTCAAACCACCACTCGACATCATACGGACGCCGACCATTGCAAATCTCGTCGCGCCATTCACAGGTAATTCCATGCACCGAATCTTTCAACCTCGGATCAACAAATCTCAAACCATAGACAGGTGAGCTACGGGTAAGTCTCTCTCTCTTCTCATCTCTCTTTCACATGAAATGAGCATAAATTGGAAATAATTCCCCACGGAGTTAGAGCTTAAACCGCAAAGGTAAAGCAATTTGATGTCAAGACTTATTTTCTTTAGATTTTTCCCCAAGCGAGTCGACAAAAGATCCAGGTGTCACCTTGTCTTTGAAAGCAACCTCTAACCGAGATTACTTTCAAAGAGGGGGCAATGTTGACACCCGAATTTTTTAGTCGAGTTTTCTTTAGTTTTATTTTCCAAAATTCATTAAAAATTCACAAAAAATAAAAATTATAAATTCAACATTGGAAGCCTTGGCCAAGCATAAGGAACCAATTTGGAACAAAAAATAATTTTTCATGTTTTTCGCATTTTTTTAATATTTTCGAAAATAGGAAAATACTTGAAAAATTCATAAAAAATACTTTTCGAGGTCGCAAAAATACAGAAAAATGTTCAATATTTTTGTTTTAATTCCCTTTTAATATTGACCTCAAGAAAAATCAAAAATTGAGTTTAATCTTAGGCGTTTCTTCACAATGCCTAAGGTTGAATTTGCATAAAAAATACCAATTGAGTCTTTTTATTTGCAATTTTTGCACATTTGGAGTCTAGACATTCAATTGTGGTCCCTTTGAACTTCAATTTGGTCAATTGCACCCTCAATTGCACGAATTGCGTGAATTAGACAAGAATTCCCAAATTTTTTGCAATTAAGTCCCTCAACTTTACAATTTTTGAAATTACTTTCAATTGGGGAACTTTCTATACACAATTGGACTACCCCTAAGGTTTTTGAACATTATGAATCGATTGGGATAGGTCTCATGATCCAATTTGGTCGAATTGACGCTCAATTGAACATTTCCCCAATTTGGGATTTTAGAAAAATTTGGGGTTTTTGTGCAAATTGATAAGAAATTTTGGGCAAAATCACATTTTTATGTAGAATTCAGGCCCCTAAGTCCAATTTTGAAGTTTAATTGCAAAAATCCTCACTCAATTTCAATTAATTTTGAAAATTCTACGTGATTTCTTTATCGAAGGTTCGCCGGTTGGATCGGCCCGGGTCGGACCGGCTGAACCGGTCCGAAGCGATATCATCTCCTTCACCGAGCTTGTGCATTTTGCAGGTTTGCGAGCTGGATTTCAATGGACAAATTGGAGGTCAATATGACCATAATTGAATCAATTAACTTGGGGCTTTTGATCCTCGGGTCTAGGGCATCGATTGCCACCGCGCACCGCCAATGGCCGCCGGAGCACCGGCGAAATCGCCGGTCAAAGGTGGCGGTATCCGAAAGTCAACAAATCCCCAAACCGTGTCAAATCTATGCTCGTTTGTGGCAAATTGGAGGACTAACGGACGGGGACGGAATCCTAACCGATTCCGTCACCGTCATTGCCATTTGGCACGTGTTGCCACGTGCGAAGCATCACCGACTCAAGCACCGGACGCGCGCAAATTCAAATCCGAGTATAAAAGGAACAAGAAGATTCCGGACTAGAGAGAGGTTCATTTTGCTCGCCTAGGCAAATGAATAGAGAGAGAAAGAGAGAGATTAAGAGAGAGAAGCTCTCGCGAGTGTTGAGTTGGCTTCGACGGAGCTCCGACTGTGAGTCACTCGTCCGGCCGATTCGGACCAACTCGAGCCGAGAAACCACTTCCCGAAGCTCACCCGAAGATCAAGGAAGTAATCGCGCCCCCTGGATTGACCTGCAACGTCCAAAAACGGTGAGTTCGACTTCAAGCTTTATTCTTGTGCAACTATGGCATCACTCGCTCTCGAGTATAATCTGTGAAATTGATGTGTGCCCTTTTACCTTCGAACCTCACTAACCACAATCGCATTGTTCTTTCGCATTGATTTTGCCCGATCGAGTCGAATCAAACCAGTCTGTCTGTCGCGACCCTCCCGGAAATTTCAACGGCTAAATCATCTGCTTTTTAAGATCAAACAATATTTGAAAAATATTAGGTTATTTCAACGACCCTCCCGGAAATTTCAACGGCTAAACCCGGCCGTGCATCGCGACCCTCCCAGCTATCAACTTTGTTCAAATCAATCACGAAACGAATTGGGGCATCTATCATCCCAATCATCTCATCCTCATGAACCTCCTCGGGGTTATGTTCCGGACCGGGCCTTATCGGCGTGGCGTTTTCTTCATCCGGATCTCTCTGCCTTTCCCTTTTGACTCTTAGGATAATCCCCTCAATTCTCATACCAATCTCCACCATATGTTGGAACGACGAGTCGCCTTTGAAAAATCTTTTTAAATAGGTGAAACCCCTTTGTTACAAGGGTGAACCCCCCCCTCAGACGGTTAGTAGCTGGAGAGACGAAAGCCGGGGTGAACCCCCCCCTCCCGGAAATCTTTTTAAATAGGTGAAACCATCCCCAGCGTAGTCGCCGGCCTGTCGCGACCCTCCCGGAAATTTCCTCATTTCCCGGGGTGGAATAGGGCTAACGAGCCGATCCCTCCTTTTTATAGGCATATATATATATGGGGGATCGCGAGTCTCTCCCAAGACCCATTACTCGAATCGCGATGTCGGGTAAAATTTTTTAAATATCGAAATTTGACCTTGTGTGGTCGGGTGGCATGTGCGAGATGTACATGCAATTTGGAGTCGCCACCGATCGATTTATTGGAAGGTACGATCGGAAAACCTTACCGAGCGGTCGGGAGAAACCGTTCGGTTCCGCGAAAACCCGGAGATTTTGGGTCCGGGATTTGGTTACGCCAAATTTCAAATTTGACGCCCTTTCGGTTACCGATGTTGATTGTTTTTCTAACCTAGGAATCCATGCGAGATGTAATATCGGGTGAGGTAGGTCCTAACAATTCTAAGTTTTCATACGGATGGGAATTTTCTATCCTAATCAATCACAATCGGAAAAATTAATGCGCAATCAAAATCATTACAAACAAACAAATCAATCAAATCAAGGTTCGATATGTATAAAATGGCCCTATCGGCCCATACAAAAATCAAATTTGGGTGTCGGGGTGACTTGGGTAAAAATTTGGGGCGAATGGCCCAGAAGGGTAGAATGGTCATTTTTCGGGTTTGGGACCGAAAATCACAAAATTTCGATTTGGCCAGTTGAATGTGACCATTTCTCATTTTTTGTGATTTTCTTGAATTTTTCTAATTTTTTTATTTTTTTTGGAATTTTTATTTATTTTTCAAAAATATTGGAAATTTTTCGGATCGAAATTAATCGACCCTCGAAGTCTCAAAAATTTTCGATCCAGACTTTATGAGTCCCGAATCGATCTACGAATTTTTAGAAATTTTTTATGAAAATCTGGGAATTTTTATGAATTTTCTAAGTATTTTTACAATTTTTTTGGATTTTTGGAAATTTTCTTTTTATTTTTTATTATTTTTTTATTATTAAACCGGACCGGGTCAACCCGGTCAACGACCGGTCAACCCGGTCCGACCGCTCACAAACCCGCCTACAACACCAAAACGACACCGCATATGCATTTTCTATTTATTTTCGATTTTCTAATATCTATTCCTAATATTCGAATATACTAAAATAGAACGGACGGCCGAGATCAACTCCTGGATCAATCTCAGCCGTCGACTCCTTCTCTGGACAAAACGGCGACGTTCTAGCCTTCGTATTCAAAAACGACGCCGCTTCGGGTATTGAAATAAACGGCCACGATCCGAACTAAAATCTAATCTAAGCCGTTCGTCCTACTCGGACTAAAACGACGTAGTACCAATTAAAAGCACGGACGGCCACGATCTAACCTAGATCTAATCTCGGCCGTTCGTTCTGTCTCTCGCTAAAACGACGCCGAATCAACTATGAGCACGGACGGCCGGGATCTAAACTGGACTCAATCTCGGCCATCCATTCCATACGAAGAACAAAACGACGACGCATTTGGCCCCTTTACTCCGAACGACGTCGCCTTCTTAATGACCTAGACGACGACGTTTCTTCATTTTTTATTTCTATCTTATATACAAAATATCTAAAAAACACCAAAAAAATGGATCCAACGG
This sequence comes from Rhodamnia argentea, assembly GCF_020921035.1. Taxonomy (NCBI): domain Eukaryota; kingdom Viridiplantae; phylum Streptophyta; class Magnoliopsida; order Myrtales; family Myrtaceae; genus Rhodamnia; species Rhodamnia argentea. The sequence goes on from NW_025955868.1 coordinate 130,759, forward strand.
CCCGAAATTAAACCTATCTAATTTTCCCCACCGTTGGATCAAAGCCGACCGGGACCATTCGCGCCAACGACCAAGCCACCTCAGCATGAACTGGACCTATCACCGAACGACACCTAGGACGCCGACTTGTTGACCTGACACGTAAGCATCGTCGTCTTCAACCTCTCGACGACGCGACGAACGGCCGAGGTTTCCGGCGAGATCCAACGGTGAAACCTCGGCCGATCAACCTCAAACCAACGCCAATCTACTTGTTTTTACATCCAGATTAACATACTCTAAGATCAAACAATTTCAACGGCTAAATCATAGGAATCGAGCTACGCACAGTCACGGCATTCTGAATATCAATCGCGAAATACAGAGCATAACAATCAAATCCAAGCTTCATACATCCATAAATCGAGTTGAGGATACTCACCTCGGGCTCCGATCGAGCCCGGAGTTGCCAGATTTGCCTGGCCGAAGATCGGCCGAACCGCGGAATGTTGGAGGTTTGATTCGGGTGACTCGGGCGAAATCAATGCAGAAAAAGGATGCGATCATGGTCAGAGAGGTTCAAGGATGGAAACGCACATGCTAATTTCAATAATCGTGCGGGTGTGAGTGTGATGCCATAGATGTGCGGAATGAAGCTTTTGAAGTCGACTCACCGATTTTGAAGGTTTCGAGCTAATCCAGAGGCCGCGATCGCTTCTCCAAGGTTCGGGCAAGCTTCCTGAAGTAGCGGCGAGGTTCGATTCTCTCTGGATTGCCTTCGCGAAGAACTCACAGACCGAGCTCAAACCTTCGATCGCTCGGGCGAGAAGGTGAGCTCTCCTTCGCTTTCTCTCTCTCTCTATCTCTATTCTGTTGCACGGGCGAGCAAATGAACCTCTCCTTTGCTTCTAGAATCCTCTTGACTATTTATACCCAATTTTTCAAAAATGCGCGCGGGTGAAGCTTGGCCGAGAGATCCTCACGTGCGCCCACGTGACTTTAGGTCGCCGGACGGCGACGGAGTTAGTTGCTATTCCGTCCAGGGCCGTTTGGTGTCCGTTTGACCTTAAGTGAGTGTGAATTCCCCTTTGAATTTGAGAATGTTGACCTTTGGACGCCGGCTCCTTTGACCATCGATTCCGACCACCTCCGGCGACGGCCGCGCGCGCCGTCGGTCCCAATCGACACACCAAATCCCGAGGATCAAAAACCCCACGACAAGTAGCTCAATTAAGTTCGAATTGGCTGTCAATTTGATCGCCAAAATTAGTCTCCAAATCTGCAAATGGCGCGGGCTCACGGGAAGATGAAGTACTGTCCTGGACCGGTTCGACCGGTCCGACCGGCGGTCAGACCGGTCCGAACCGGTTCAGGCAGTAATTTTTGCTCAATTTTTAAAATTAATCCAAATTGACTGGGAATTTTTGCAATTAAACCTCAAAATTGAACTCAGGGGCCTAGATATTATCTAGAAATGTGTTTTTGCCCAAAATTTCCCATCAATTTATATGAAAACCCCAAATTTTTCCAAAATCCCAAATTGGGGAAAAGTTCAATTGGATGTGTAATTGATCAAATTGGTCCCCGAAACCTATTCCAATCGATTTGAAATGCATTAAAACCCTAGGGGTAGTCCAATTTTGCAATGATAGTCCCTCAATTAAAAGTAATTTCAAAAATTGACCGATTGAGGGACTAAATTGAAAATATTTTGGGGATTTTGCCTAATTCGTGCAATTCGTGCAATTGAGGGTGCAATTAATCAAATTGAAGCTCAAAGGGACTGCAATTGAATGTCTAAACTTAAAATATGCAAAAATTGCAAATAAAATGACTCAATTTGTATTTTTTTATGAAAATTCAACCTTAAGCGTTATAAAGGAACACCTAAAATTGAACTTAATTTTTGATTTTTCTTGAGGTCAATATTGAAAGGGAATTAAAAGAAAAATATCGGACATTTTTGTGTATTTTTGTGACCTCGAAAAGTATTTTTTATGATTTTTCAAAGATTTTTCTTATTTTTCGAAAATAAAAAAAAATGCGAAAAATATGAAAAATTATTTTTTGTTCCAAATTGGTTCCTTAAGCTTGGCCAAGGCTTCCAATGTTGATTTTTTAATTTTTTGATTTTTTGTGAATTTTTAATGAATTTTGGAAAATAAAACTAAAGGAAAACTCGACTAAAAATTCGGGTGTCAATACCCCCTCTTTGAAAGTAATCTCGGTTAGAGGTTGCTTTCAAAGACAAGGTGACACCTGGATCCTTAATCGACTGCTGGGGAAAAAAAACTAAAGAAAATAAGTCTTTGACATTCGATTGCTTTACCTTCAGCTTTAAGCTCCGACTCCGTGGGGAATTATTTGAGTTCATGCTCATTTTATGTGAAAGAGAAATGAGAAGAGAGAGACTTACCTGTAGCTCACCTGTCTATGGTTTGAGATTTGTCGATCCGAGGTTGAAAGATTCAGTGTATGGAATTACCTGTGAATGGCGCGACGAGATTTGCAATGGTCGCCGTCCGTATGATGTCGAGTGGTGGTTTGAAGATTTGGAAGGAAGGTTCACCCTTGTAACAAAGGGGTTTCACCTATTTAAAATGGGTTTGACTATCCACTAGGGATTCATCATTTAAAAGGGGGCAGATCGGCTTTCGTCTCTCCAAGGCTACTAACCGTCTCGAAAGGGGAGGTTCACCCTTGTAACAAAGGGGTTTCACCTATTTAAAAAGATTTGGCTATCCTCCATGCGGGGACTCACCATCTAAAAAGCAGATCGGCTTTCGTCTCTCCAACTACTAACCGTTCGAGGGGGAGGTTCACCCTTGTAACAAAGGGGTTTCACCTATTTAAAAAAAAATTGGCTATCCTCCATGCGGGGACTCACCATCTAAAAAGCAGATCGGCTTTCGTCTCTCCAGCTACTAACCGTCTGAAAGGGAGGTTCACCCTTGTAACAAAGGGGTTTCACCTATTTAAAAGATTGGCTATCCTCCATGCGGGGACTCACCATCTAAAAAGCAGATCGGCTTTCGTCTCTCCAGCTACTAACCGCCTGAAAGGGGAGGTTCACCCTTGTAACAAAGGGGTTTCACCTATTTAAAAAGATTGGCTATCCTCCATGCGGGGACTCACCATCTAAAAAGCAGATCGGTTTTCGTCTCTCCAGGCTACTAACCGTCGAGAGGGAGGTTCACCCTTGTAACAAAGGGGTTTCACCTATTTAAAAAAAAATTGGCTATCCTCCATGCGGGGACTCACCATCTAAAAGCAGATCGGCTTTCGTCTCTCCAGCTACTAACCGTTCGAGGGGGAGGTTCACCCTTGTAACAAAGGGGTTTCACCTATTTAAAAAGATTGGCTATCCTCCATGCGGGGACTCACCATCTAAAAAGCAGATCGGCTTTCGTCTCTCCGACTACTAACCTGTCGAAGGGGAGGTTCACCCTTGTAACAAAGGGGTTTCACCTATTTAAAAGAGATTGGCTATCCTCCATGCGGGGACTCACCATCTAAAAAGCGGATCGGCTTTCGTCTCTCCAGCTACTAACCGTCCGAGAGGGTGCCATCTGAGGACCTAGGTTGACTAGTGTACCTACAGAGCTCAAACCCTATTTCAAATTCTCAAATAAGCAGATCGGTTTTCGTCTCTCCAGCTACTAACCGTCCGAGAGGGTGCCATCTCGAGGACCTAGGTTGACTAGTGTACCTACGAGCTCAAACCCTATTTCAAATTTTCAAATAAGCAGATCGGTTTTCGTCTCTCCAGCTACTAACCGTCCGAGAGGGTGCCATCTCGAGGACCTAGGTTGACTAGTGTACCTACGGAGCTCAAACCCTATTTCAAATTAAATAAGCAGATCTCGAGGACCTGGGGACTCCGGAAGACCCCGAAAATCCAAGTTAATCAAATCTTAAAATGCAACTTTTCCGAGGATTTGGGGTCACCGGGAACCCGCGGAAAGTTCAATCAAACATGATTAATATGACAACTTTAAGTTCTTGGGAGAAATTTAAGAATTCTAGACAAATTTTCAAAGTGTATTTGTGAGGGAAATGTGTCCAATCACAATTTCAAATCTCC